>NC_056669.1:59955000-60255000 GCF_018350195.1 Panthera tigris | reverse complement strand
TAAATGGCATTAAACTCATGACCTATTTGTGTTCAAAACAGTTATTTGAAAACTGAATTAATAATATGCCCTACCTTTAGCTATTACATGCCAACTCATAAATACAGGGCTATAGGACAGTACATTGAACAGTTCCTAAAGATGTCACTCTTTCTATACTAGGCAAAGAACAATTTGGCACAGGAAAAGGAAAGTATACTTTGAGTGCAGGGAAATCCCTCTTTGCCCAATTCAAATCACACAGAAAACATGAAAAATATAAACCTTTATTTCTCATAGTCATAATTGAGCCTTTACAGAATAGATTCTTCCTCTTTCAAACTGGTTGACCCTAACCCTCTGCAGTGATCTTAGTTTGAACAAATATTTGAATTATTTTCTTTCTCATCTCCTTGGTCTTCACGGTATAGACTACAGGGTTTAGCACAGGGGGTACAAGAAGGTAGGCATTAGCCATGAGGACATGAGTCAGTGGTGAAAGATGCTTTCCAAAACGATGGATGACAGACAGCCCAATGAGTGGAACATAGAAAATGAGTACAGCACAGATATGTGAAACACAGGTGTTGAGTGCTTTCAGCCGGCCCTCCCCTGAGGCAATGGCCATTACCGCTCGGAGTATGAACACATAGGAGAGGAGGATAGAGAGGGAGTCAGAACCCTTGGTGAAGATGACAGCAATAAGGCCATAGAGACTGTTGATACGAGTGCTGGCACAGGCAAGGCGCATGACATCTTGGTGAAGGCAGAAGGAGTGGGAGAGGATGTTGGAGTGGTAGAAGGGAAGTCGCTTGATGAGGAAAGGCACAGGGAAGACCACACAGACTGCCCTTGTCAAGATGACTGCCCCAGCTCTGCAGACCACACCATTGGTTATGATGGTCCCATACCTGAGGGGGTTCCAGATGGCTACAACCCGATCAAAGGCCATGGCCACCAGTACACCAGATTCAATGGCTGAGAAGGTGTGAATGAAGTACATCTGAACAAGGCAGGAATCAAAGGCAATGGACTTATAGTTAAACCAGAATATGCCTAGCATAGAGGGCAGAGTACAGAGGGTAAGTCCCATGTCTGCCAGCGCCAGCATGCAGAGAAAATAGTACATGGGGATATGCAGGGATGATTCAGACTTGATGGTAGAGATGATAACACCGTTGCCAAAGAGGGCAATGACATATATAGCACCCAGTGGGAATGCTATCCAGTAATACTTTTGTTCAAGCCCTGGAATTCCCGTTAAGACAAAGTAAGGGTGTTGGAAGTGAGAGTGGTTATTATCTGCCATGAAGCCAGTGTGACACAGGCATGAGGAGAGAGCTTGCAGGATCCTGATGGGTGACCTCCTAAAAATACAGTGACAGGGATTAATAATATAGCAGAATCTGACTTTCCTTAGAGTGAAACAATGTTATTTTCACATTAGTAGGGAGGGTATAAGAGAGAAATGAACCCCTGAAATTACTACTCCTCCATATATCCTGTTGAGAAAGCATCTCCTGGCCCAGGAGAAAAAGACTCACCCAACTACAAATAAGTCACATTCAGTTTGAAGCACACACTCTAATGCTAGTGCATTAGGTAAAATGTCCTTCCTCTCCTGTCCTTTCTTCCCTCTTTCTAACCAATATATTACAAGCAGTTGAGCAAGGTTAAGGACATAATAACTAAGACAGTATCAATACAAAATATGAATTATTTGATTCCCCATAAAGGATGTTATCCCTACCCATCATACTCCTTCTGCCAAGATCTCCCATGAAGGCAATGGACCTTGTATCTAGGATAGGGATGGAAATACCCAGTGTACATGCCTATGCTTCTATTTGAGCACAACACTCCTTCATTTACCCTGAACCTGGATGTGGCCTCAGAATCATTCTCAACCCAGGAACCTCAGGCAGCCACCTACCATTACAGAAAATGAAATGTATTATCATCTCCAATATGGTAAAATCTTAGTCGAATGGGTACTAAATCATACTTAGGAAAGCAACAACAGTATTTCTTTTTTTTTCTTTTTTTTTTTTTTAGCATAACTCTCTTTGTCTAAAAGGAAGTGAGACCCTCAGGGTTCACTTGAAGCCTTTTTCAGGATTGGGATCATCTGATAATGACCTATTGCTAAGGCACAGTGATCATGCATAACACATGTAACACTCTGAGTCTTTACAGAGGCCTTAATAGACATCCGGGAGACACCCTTATGTTGCTAGAATCAATAACTATATTTATGCCTCAGGACCCCCTGATGGGACATTTGACTTCAGACATGAATGCTAGCTAGATGTAGAACACACTCTCTGAGAGGCTCTCATGCTTAAGACACTCCTCAGTTGCCTTCATCAGTTGATTGGGATCAAGTTGACTATGAGGCAATGTAGTGTCAAGAACGTGGACTCTGGACTGGCACATCTTGGATTCAGATTCCAGTTCCTCTGCTTCTCAACATACAGTCCTGTATGTGTAACATGTGGCAATCATAGTACCTACCCCATAGGGGCAGTGTAAGTATTAAAAATGTAAAAATGTAGAGACATTAGAAAGCAGGATGTGTGCTTTTTATTATGATTACTTGGAATAAAAAGTTCCTTTCTTCATATGTTTTCTGTGCTGACATTGAGTTTTTCATTTGTTTCCTTCTCATTTTTTGTTCTGTTTGTTTTGAATTTTTTGGTCAGAGTTCTTTACAGTTAGTGGAAGTGAAAACTAATAGGTTCTCCTGTATCAGCAAAGAATCACATTTACTTTGTATATCTTGTAATTTTTGAATAATTTATCCTCTTTTATTCAATTATTGAATATCTCACCTCTAGGCTATGTATACATTTCTGGCTGACCCATGCTCATGATGAATCAAAAACCATATTATTACCTTTTTTTGACATTTCCCAAAAGATCCTCTTTGAAAGATTTCTGATTCATATTTCCCCAGTCTTAGCCAGGACATTTTCTATCTTTCTATGAAATATTCATTTCTTTCCATTACTCTTATGAAAAAGAGCTAGCTGTTGGTTCAAATATCTGGCCTATTAGTTGTCAGCATACATTTCTTTCCTATTACTTTAGTTTTTGCCTCTTTTAGTGATTTTTGAGAAATAAAGTGCTTATGTTTTTCAAATGGTTATAATAAAAAGTAGAAATGAGAGAAAAGTTTAAGAGGTAGACAGATGAGAGTGAAAAGGTAAATAAGGTAGGGGGAGGGAAGAAGAGAAGAGAAAATGAATAAAAAGAAAAACAGATCCAAAGACCAGCAGAAGTAAAAGTTGATCTATTTCACATTTTACTAATAAAGAAACTGAAACCCAGAAAAAGAAAATAACTTGCCCTGAGTCAAACACCTAATTAGTAGCAAAGCAGGTAAGAGAGGGACAAAGGCAGGGGTGCCTGGGTGGCTCAGTCGGTTAAGTATCCAACTTCAGCTCAGGTCAGGATCTCATAGTTCATGGGTAGAAGCCCTGCATCTGGCTCTGTGCTGACAGCTCAGAGCCTGGAGCCTGCTTAGGATTCTGTGTGTGTCTCTCTCTGCCCCTCCCCTGCGCTCTCTCTCTCTTTCTCTCAAAAATAAATAAACATCAAAAATTTTTTTTAAAAAGAGAGGGACAAAGGCACAGCCTTGTTGAGGAAAATTACAGCTAAATGCAATGGGAGCTTAAGGGTGCAATTAGAGAAGACCAAGTTAAAACTTTGCATCTCTTGGCCAAAGACCCTTACTCCCTAATACAGGTCCTTAGATTTTATTCTGTATCTATATTGCCCAGGATCTAGAAAACAGGAGGAGTTCAAGTCTACCTCCTGATGATTAGGCTTTTAGACCCCAAGTTCTTCCTTTGAAAGTTTCATCTAGCCCTGACCCTCTGCTGTCCATACTGCAAAATTTATGGAAAAACTGATTGTCTAAGTGTTCTGCATCTGCCCAGGCTACCACAAGCTATATGGCCTCATTATAGATCCTAGATTGTAGGAGCGGGTGAACAATGAAATAAAACTACAAAATTTCTCTATTATATGAGTAGCAGCAAACAAACAAACAAACAAACAAAAAACACACTTCAATCTGTTCTAAGTACTAGGAAGTTTCTAGGCAATCTAGGATATTTGTACATGATAGAATAAGATTGGAACTGGCCTTTAAAACAGAGGTTTACTCTTCATTATTACCAGGATATATGATGGGCAGAGAGAACCTGAGGAAATAGAAAGAAAAACCCTCCTGAGGAAGAGTTTAATGGTAACCATACCTCACCTGACAGTAGAGCCACAAACTGCCATATCAAGGGGAAAATTCCCAAACTCCAATCATTCTAAGGTTCTAAATGAAAGGAATTTTAAAAGTACAATGTGTAAACAATATAGAAACAGTTATTCAATATTCTATAGGTGACATTTATCTTCTGCTTACATTGAGTAGGGAGTGAGTAGGGAGGGCGTTCCTTACATTTTAAGATAATGGGAGCAGATATTTATCCACCTCTTAGAAAAAGGTGACCTATTCATTCTGAGGTTAAAGAAGTTGTCTTCACATCTTTCCCTTAATGATGTGAATGAGAAAGAAAGCAAGAACATAGGACATGGAGTGTTTGGGTTGGAGAATAAAGGACAAAGGAAAGATAAGGGGACAGGAAAGAAGTGGTTGGGAGATAATTAGAACTTCAGTGATGGTATCTTAAAATCTTAAAATACTCTGTTGGTAGGCCAACTTTTTTTTTTTCTCTAAAACTTACCTGGTTGCTGAGAATATCCCTAGCTGGAAGAGGATCTTAAGCAGCCTGAGGCTTGCCTGACAAAACCATTGCCACTACCCACATGAGGACTTTTATTTCTTGCACTGCTCCAAAAGTCCTCCTCCTATCACACCATGGAGAGTTTCACAGATCAATCAGCAGAGTTACTCCCTGGAGCTTCTGAGATTTGAGGAGGTCTCCCCAGAGCTGTAAAATCACCTCCTAGATATTCATGTCTGGGGTATGAAAGAGTATTGAGGAGGTTAGTAGAAAAAGGCATTTTTTGTGTGCATGTGTGTGCAGGGGGTTAGTTTCAGAGGCTGCTTAGAACTCAATTATGATCTCTCAGGGCCATCTTAGCCTCTTTCCATGTCCTAAAATGAATGACAGTTGCCTTTATTTTTCTCAAAACACAGCAAAACTAATAAAAAATCCCAAGGAAAAGTGACTCCAAGATTTTCCCATTCTATTTTCCCACAAAATCTACAGTTGAAATGACTCCCTAGTAAATGAATTTTTCCTGATGTTTCATTGCTCAGTTTTCAGTATCAACCTAAGAAGTCTAGCCATGCCCTGTACAAAAGGAAAGTAAGAGACCCTACAGGGAGTCATCAATTGTACCAACCAATCAAGAAACAATTAATTTTCCATAATATCCAATTATTACCTTCAGATAACGCTACCATTCCTAACTGCCCCCCTGAATACTAATAACATCAGCAACAACATTAATAAAAAAATATCTAATATTAATTCTGAGTTTCATCAGTTATATGATTTATCACATTTGCTTTACACCTTCATTATAATAATCCTCATGACTTTAAAACTCTTGTGAAGTTGATATGGTAAGTATTATCATCTTCATGCTTCCAAAGAGAAAAGAGGATCATATTGGGAATTAGTCTAGATTGTCAACATAACTTCAAGAATTTTTATTGCAGAAATTACTTATGCTAGAAATAATAGAGCAGGGGTTCCTCACTGCCCCAGGTGTGTTCCAGACTTACTAGATCTTGAAGGTCAACATTACTAGATAAGGAAGAAATGCTCATGTAAACTAAGCTCTCTTAATCAATTACCATTTATCTACATGATGGTCCTACAGTAACTTAATATTAATTCAGATTCTCTTCACCACCATAGAATCTCAAAGTGTTCAGTTTCTTAACTAGAAATAATTCATCTCTACATCATATAATAATTCTTTTAAACTGTTTGGAGTAAGTAAGCTGTTGAATTGCTCTACTTGCAATAATTTAACCTCTGTATTCTACTGCTTATTATAAATGAATCTTACAGCTCAGTAACACTCTTACTCAAATTTTTCATCCGTATTGATGAATAAGGGCTTTGAATAACTGAATCACTGTAATTTTATTCTAATCTCTCAGTCGACACTTTTTATTGTTTGTTGGTTCTTTGGTTGTGTGTGTATATGTGTGTGTGTTTAGTTTTGGTTTGTTTGGGTTTTTTACTTGTACAGGTTGATCATTTGCATATCACATGGATTCTGATTTCTTTTCACTTTCTGTCTATACGTCAACACAAATATAAAACTAGACAAATATTACTATCTCTCTTTTTAAATTTCAACATCTTCAAAGCTGAAAATAGAGGACACTGTGCAATAGGTCAGATTGTATGGTCCTATAGATTTAGAGTATCCATCTTTCATTAATTAATTTTCTTTGATTGGATACTAATCCCATTCCTATCAAAAGCAATTTCAAATATTCACATTTCTAACCCCTCTCCCACTCAGTCTTTTTCCCATTACATTCCATAGCAAAACCCTTTCCCTACTCATTCAGAAGAATTGTGATGATTTGCTCCAATCTTTTTCAATATCCCACCCTCTCTTAGCTACTTCTTGAAATATATTCATACCCAAACTTTCCTTCTCAGAGTTTAAATAAATTGCCTCTTCCCAGGTTCAATATTAACCCTACTCCAATCCCAGTTTCTCTGATTCCATTTCCTACTGTAACTCTTGCTTTTCTCATTCAACTTTACATACAAACAGATTCCTTCCAAATCTGTATCTCTGATCCTCATCCTTGTGTTGACTTTCAGGCAGTTCTATGTATCTGCCTGGTGGCCATTATCTTTACCTCTGCATCACACATACTCATTAAAATCAACAAATCCATAACTTTAAAATGCAACTTTATGCTTTTCCCTCTATACTTTAACTGGCTATTTATTTTTATATCTCAGTTCATAGTTCAATCCATCTAGTCATGTAAATACAAAAATATAAATCATCCTATAAATAGTACATCCTGACATTTTTACCTTTTAAATATTTCTAATATTGCTTTCTTTTTATATCAAATGTAATACAATTCCACACACTCTATTTCTCCTACATGGACTTCTTCAGTAACATTCTAACTTTTTTTATTCACACAAAAATAAATTGCTTTGTTTATTCTTGTTTTTCCCTGTTCCTTCTTTCTCTAAGTTATGAGAAAGTAATGAGGTTTCTTTTATTGTCAATTTCTTTAGAAAATATTACTCATAATATTTGGCGCTAACCAAATTTGAACTGGACAGATGTCTTATTACATGTAGTTAAATGACTTCATTGCCACATAAATTTTATTTTTTATGAAAGCCTTATGAAAAAAATCATAATCATGAGAGGCTGAAAATGCGTTTGCAAATAATCTGTAAGCCTATATATCTTGTTTATCCTTAAGCAGTTTTCATAACATCAAGACAACTTCATATTCATGCAAGTGTATATTTTTCCCAAAATATTTTTTCTTGCTGACTCATTCTTACTACATTTCTGAAGTATTTAAAAAACTGAATTACTATAATTTTTGAAGCACAAATGCTTCAATTCATACCCAGAGCAATACATTGTGTGATCAAAGTGACCAAAACATATTTGTTGCATTTTTTTAAAAAATGGAAGAGTAGAAGAACAGAAGAAAGGAAAAAAGGGAAAAAGCAGGAAACCAAGGGAAGGTAATATAATGAGAAAATGGGCAAGAGAGAGGGAGGACATAAGAAAAGATGGATGAGGCTTGAAAGGTAAATTTTATCAAACTTAAACTGCTAAATGCTCTTAATGAGAGTTTACATTTTTAAAATGATTTTAAAATTTATAGCCAATGAAATTTACATCTTTTTGTGCAATTCTGTCTTAGAGTCACGCAACCACCCCCTTAATCCAAATATGGAAGAGTTCCATCAACCCAAAACATTCCATCATGTTACCCCTTGTAGTTGACCCCTTCCACCCACCACAAGCCCTTGGCAATTGCTAATCTGTTGTCTGACCCTATAACTTTGGTTCATTAAATGGTATGTAATCTTTCAAACCTGAATTTTTCCATTTAACATAGTGCATTTGAGATTTATACACAATATTGCTAAACAGGGTTTCATTGTATGCATATCCATTGTATGGATATAGTTGATATTCTGTTTATCCATTTGGTAGTTGAAGGAAGTTTGTAAGTAAAGTTGTTATAAGCATTCACACATAGGTTTTTATATGTGCCTAAGTTTTCATTTCTCTTGTTTAAATACATAAAAGTCAATGGCCCAGGCATATGTTAACTATGTGTCTAACTTTATTTAAAAAATACCAAATTATTTTTCAAAGTGGTTGTGCCATTTTGTATTCTATCACCAATGTATGACAGTCCTACCTGCTTTTGTTCCAACTAGCACCTTAAATTATCATTTTTTTGTCATTCTTACAGGTTTATAGTGACAACTTATCATGGTGGTTTTAATTTTTATTTCCTTAGTGACTAATAATGTTGGGCCTTTTTTTATGTGTTTATTGCCATACATAATGTCTTCTCTGATGAAATGTCTATTCAAATCTTTGGCCCATTATTTGCTATTGGGTTACTTTTTTTTTCTTGTTGAATTTATAGCTTAATATATTATATATCTTGATTAAAAAACCTTTGTTGTTTATATGATTTTTTACTTATTCCCCTAGTCTGTGTTTTGTCTTTTCTTTTTCATTATCTTAACACTGTCTTTTGTTAAGCATTTTTATTTTTAAAAATCTTATAAAATATATTTTTAAAGTTTATCTTTTTATTTTGAGAGAGAGAGAGAGAGCAAGCATGAGAGTGAGTGGGGGAGGAGCAGAGAGAGAGAGAGAGACAGAGACAGAGACAGAGAGAGAATCTCAAGCAGGCTCTGCACTGTCAGTGCAGAACCTGACATGGGGCTTGAACCCATGAACTGTGAGATCATGACCTGAGCTGAAATCCAAAGTTGGATGCTTAACTGACTGAACCACTCAGGTGCCCCTCTTATAAAATATTTTTGATTTTATATATATATATATATATATATATATATATACACACACACACACACACACATATATATATACATATATATACATATATACATACAAATGTGTATATATATATATATGTATATATATATATATATATTTGCTTTGAGTTGTGCTTTTGGTGTCTAATTTAAGAAATATTTGCATAACAAAAAGTCTCAAAGATTTTCTCATATTTTCTCTTCTAGAAATTTTATAGTATTATGATTTACATTTATGTTTATGATTTTTTTTTGTTCAAAAATCAATTGACCATATTTCTGTGGGTCTCTTTTTGTAGATTCTCTATAGTATTTCACTGATTTATGTGTCTGTCCCTTTGCCAAAACAATAGGAACTCTAGAAGTCAGGTATTAAGGGTCTTCAAACTTTCTCTTCTTTTTCAAAATTGTTTTGTCTATATTAGTTCTTTTGACTTCTTATATACATTTTAGAATCAGCTTGTCTATCTCTACCAAAAACATTGCTAGGCTTTTGATTGGAATTTCATTAAACTTTTAGAATAATTTAGGCAGAATTGACATCTTAAAAAATGTTGAGTCCTGTAATTCATTTTCACCATTTATTTAGGCCATCTCTTATTTTTTTTAACAATGCTCTGTATTTTTCAACATGATAATCTTGTACAAATTTTATTAGCTATATAGCTTGGTGTGTCATTTTGGTGCTATTATAAATGGTACTTAAAAAAATCCATTTCTGGGCACCTGGGTGACTCAGTCAGTTAAGTGTCTGACTTCAGCTCAGGTCATGATCTCACAGTTCATGAGTTCGAGCCCTGTGTTGGGCTCTGTGCTAACAGCTCTGAGCCTGGAGCTTGCTTAGGATTCTGTGTCTCCCTCTCTCTCTCTCTCTCTCTCTCTCTCTCTCTCTGCCCCTCCCCTGCTCACACTCTGTATCTCTCTCAAAAATAAATAAACATTAAAGAATTTTTTATTCCATTTCGAATTACTCATTGCTAATATGTAGAAATATCATTGATTTTTTTTTTTAATATTGACTCTAATCCTGTGATCTTGCCAAACTGATCTTCAAGTTCTAGGAACTTTTTGTATATTTCTTGTGGTTTTTTTATATAGACTGTCATGCTATCTATGAATACACAGTTGTGTATTTCTTCTTTTCTAATATATATCTGTATGCCTTCTACATTTTCCCCTCATTGTACTGAGTAGAATTCTAGTACAATTCTGTACAAGAATGGTGAGGACATACACTCTTGCCTTTTCTCCCAATCTTAGGGAGAAAGCATTAAGTCTTTCATCATTAATTATGTTAGTTAGCAGCATTTTTGTAGGTGCCCTTTATAAAATCATGGAAGTTCCCTTTGTATTTATAATTTGCTGAGAGTTTGGGCCATGAACATACGTTGGCTTCAACATGTCAAGGTAGAGGAGACTACATACAAGGATAAGAGCAGCCTCTAGGATATGGCAGTGACCCCTGACAGCCAACAATAAGTTAGAGAGCCTACAGACTGAGTCCAATTTGTCTTTTCTATTATGCCACTCTCTTGGGCTTAAGGCATGTATTTTCTTGGCAGAAATATTGTATTCCATTGTCACATATATTTTGGGGAATACTAGCTAATTTGGGAGCAATTAAGTTACCTATATAGATTATGAAGGGGAGGAAGAAATTTTCCTTTGTCCAAGGTTCTTCTTACTGGACTAAGAATTAAATTTACATGGAACAGATTAACAGGAGAAAAATCCAAGGTTTCAATATGTGCACACAGAGGTTTAATAATGAAATTGAGACCCAAACACATGAATAAGGCAGGCAGTGTTTATACATTTTAGACAAAGAGATAATAAATGTGTAAGAAATTGTCAGAATAAAGAAAACAGACGTTTGGGAGCTTTTATTAGTAAATGAAATTTGGGCTGAGGTAGTAAGTTAGTAAAAAAGTAGCAAGTTTTCGGGTGCCTGGGTGGCTCAGTCAGTTAAGCGCCTGACTTTGACTCAGGTCATGATTACACAGTTCATGGTTCAAGCCCTGTGAGTTTGAGCCCGTGTCGGGCTCTGTACTGACAGCTCGGAGCCTGGAGCCTGCTTCAGATTCTGTGTCTCCCTCTATCTCTGTCCCTCCTCTGTGCTCTCTCTCTCTTTCTCTCTCTCTCAAAAATAAACATTAAAAAAAATTTTTTTTTAAGTAACAAGGTTTGTTTCTGCAGCTTTCTCAGCTTTAAAGCTTCTATCTCTGGTGATTAAGATGTCTTTTTACTTCTTAGTACAGGCAAGGTAACTTTCATATGGGAGATTTATTGTCTGCTTTCAGGGGTGACAAAAAAGCATCTGGGTGTCCTTGTACTGGCTGTTTCCCAGGTTCAATTCAAAATAATCAATATGCCATTTGGGGCAGCCTGCCATCAGCCCCTACAAACACTAGCAATGGGAGGTAGGCATTGTTCTGGACACTTCACTCACATTTCATCCAAATTCTTTTTACTGATGAGGAAACTGAAGTTCAAAGATGTGAAGTAGCTTGTCCACAGCCTTATAGCTGGAAAATGGCAAAGCAAGGATTTTTACCTAGATGGTCTAACTATGAAAGCCACAGCACCACACAGTGGGCTCCTAAAACATCATATCGAATGACACACACGTTGACCTGAGAAAAGAAGGGACCCAAGAATGGTTTAATTCTGTCCCTCCCTCCAACCTATTAGGCCAGATTCATTTATCATATGAATAAATGTCTATCCTGAACATCCAGGAAAGCAGGCTGCAGATAGATATGGGGCCCTTCCTGTGGTTTAGACGTCCGAGGAGAGGCATCCCAGATCCCAAGTGGATATAGATCGATGGATATAGAATGTTTCACTGAACTTATCAGGGAGCCTGAGACAACCCTTGTTTATGGGGTTGTGCGTGTTTGAGGTGCTAGACGAATGTAGTCAGTGTCCTCAGCTCCATTCACCATGGGGTTAAACTTTAGTTGCAGACTTTGAGGCAGCTTCCAGATTCAACAGATCACACCTGCTGGAATTGCTGGAAGGAGTGTGAGGAGGGTAACCTGAGTCAGGAGACGTGTAGCTGTGCCCTGGGGATAGAGAGATTAAAGTACCATCTCCTGAAAGGGAGTAGAAGTGACAGGGATGAGCCCGGTAAAACCCCCAAGCTGGGATCTGGTTACCCAGGTCTGCTGCAGGGATTACAGGAACAAAAGCACCCTGAAAATTCTCCGGGAGGGGAGGAGCAGTGGACAGCATGGCCCACAATGAGCATTTATGGAGATTTGGGTTGATTGTGTCCAGGGTGTGAAGGAAAAGCTACAAGCTGGTGTGGGGAGTAGGGTGTCTGGTGATACCTGATCCATCAGAAAACAAGGCATCTATAGGGAACAAGAAATGGCAGGGAGAATGAGAAAGTGCAAAGTACAGGGGAGAGAGAGACAGAGAGTAAGCCAAAATGACTGGGCTAGAGGAGTGAAGGGATCCAGTCGAGCTACTGTTGTATTTCGGAGAGAGCTGACTTTATGGATAGCAGTGTGCATGTGGCCAGGGATGGGGATGAAACCATAACAAAGGTAAGAGGCCATTTTATAGTTCCAGCAAGTTTTTTAATTGATTTAGGCCTTAGCCTGAGGTTGCAAAGCAAGTGACTAAGTGATCTCTGCAGAGATGGAACCTGTGACCTTAGAGCCATTAGCACCATGTGGTACTCCACTGAGCTAAGGACGATTAGTCAAAACAGACAGGCAACAAAACCAGAAGGTATCCCTGCGGACTGAGCCTGAGGCACCCTCTAGGGCTCATTATCCGCTCTCTGAATTAAAGGCTGGGAAGAGGTGGTGGTAATGGTCAAAGAGCAGACAGGCCAGGGTGAGACAGGACACAGGGACCTATCAGGACTATGAGCTCAGGATTAGTATAGGGTGGAGGAGAACCTGCTTCATGGGCTATGAGAACAAGACTGGATCCTAGGGATGGAGAGACTCTTCATTCCTGCTGCAGTTTAAAGGTCATTATTGTGCTTCCTCTGGGCTGAACAACAAGCCCTTAACTAACCACAACATTCTCATGGAGGTTCCCCATGGGGTTCTGGCAACAAGAGGCTGGACACCTGTGCTCGCCTTTCGTGTATCCCACACCCCACCCACTCCCCCAGATGAGGTACATCAAGGGTTGCATAAAGAATATACCCGAGGCAGTCCACTAGAACACCAAAGTGTGTGGGTCGCTGAGAGAACCAAGTGTGGTGAGTGAACTGCACAAAGGGAGAGGTAGGTATGGGGAGGGACAATAAGACTTATGGTGAGAGTGATGAAATAAATGGGAGAGAAAACAAGAAAGAAAGGAAAGAGGAGGGAGAAATAGGTATGGGAGTTCCTGTTTCTGAACATGGAAGGATAAAAATGAGATGGGGCAAAGAATGGGACCACTCTCAGAAAGTTTCTTCAATTTTTGAAGAGTTGGAAGGTAGATTGGGCTGGGGGGTTGGGATAGAGCAGATGGAGAGATCAGAAAAGCACAGTGTCCTTTGTAGAAGGGAGGGACGCATGGGGTTCAGAATTTGGGCAGTGAGGCAAAGTTTTGTCTAAGCTGACTCGTTAAAACAGTTCATGGAATTCAACAAACTTATTTCATATCTAATGGAAATATGTGATTATAGGAATAAAAAATCCAAAATAGTCCTTGTCTTCAAAGAGCTCACAGAGCAGCAGGAAGGTATGGGAAGAGGTCCAGAAGTACACTAACTTATGCATAGAATTGTAGAAGGGGGGAGTGATTCATTTGGAGGGAGAAATACATTAGAAGGCCTATGGGAGCTGGTAGCATCTGAGTTCTAGTAAGGAAAAGTGGTTTCCTGAGACGGAAAATGCAGAGATGTTAGAGGTAGCTATAGGTGTAAAGGCAAGGATATGACTTAGCATATAGTATTAGGAATTGGGACTGAATATTTAACATCATACGTTAGAACTAGGAAGTCATGTGGAGCAGACTTTGCTGACCAAATCTATCACTGAGGGATGTCTTCAAATTGTATAGTGCAGTTCTGAGTTTACTGGTGGCCAGAACCTCTGCATGGTAGAATCTGGGGAACCTTGAGAATTCAGTGGTGGTATCTTCTATCCCCCATATATGGGCTGGCTTTCTGCTTACCTTGTCCGATTATAACCTGCTAGGGTCCTTTGTCCCCAGGTTCTTCAGAGAAAAGCTAAATCTCCCCAGTAAAGACATAGCATGAAAAAGAATCTGAATACAGGGAGCAGCAGAACTGATCATTGCCTTACCTTCCAACTATCCACACAGATTTGAGACTAAGAACATGGGAAATTATTTTCTAAGTTTGGGCCCTATAATTTATCTAAACCTTTCTCTTCCCTAGATTGTTGTATTCCTCCACCCCATCTGCTGTGCTTGTTTCCCTTATCCTCCCTATATGCATAGGTCTCTTACCATATCAACATTTTATAATGTGCCAGCTTTGATCTCATACTTTGTTAAGTGGTTATCCATGGGATATGCCGCCTGTTTCCAAAGGATTGCTTGGTGCTTGGCACTCAACATAGCTCTTTCAGTCAGGGTTAATCTGGAGATAAAAGGGGGCCTCTCAGGAGGTGGAGGGGCAATCATTGTCTTGGAGAGAAATCTACCCTCTTAACCATTTCTTCCATTTTATCGCCTATGGCTCAACTCCTGTGACGCTGATGCTATACCTCTTCTCACACTGGCCACTTCTTAAAGCCATCCTAATGCTGCAGCATTCGCCCGCAACCAGAGACCCTGTCTGACATATACTTTTCAATGCTGGCCTCATAAATAGCAGGGAGAGTTGTGGTGAGGCCTTTGTTGCCAGGACTAGGTCTGGACAGAAATGTAAAGTGAGAAAATCTGTTCATAATACTCTGCCATCTCTATATGCTGCTCACAGCTTTCCATGAAGCCACCATCAGATCTCCCTTGTAACCAAATATCCAATGTTCCATTTGTCCTTCAGATGGAAGGGAACTAGCCTGGTAATGAATGAAACTTCTGTTCTGTCCCAAAAAACATTCTCCAGTATGTATAAACATGTTTTGGTGACAATGTCCCCACTTTCAGTTTTGAATCATAGAGTTAAATCTGTAGAGAGCAAGGTTTCAGTGTGAGAAAAAAGAAGCTTACTTATCCTTCTAGCAACATACCAGATATTTGAAGTGAAATAAGGATGCCTAATTGAGCAATGTGAGATGTGTTTCAAGATGCATGTTTATGACCACCTGTATTTCTGATATATATAGATGTATATACATAGCTGCATATTGCAGGGATGTTTGTGAACATCTGATAAGTATGTGTGTATGTAAGGAGATAAGAGCTACTCATTGGCTGCATGCATGTGTTTTGAAGAATGACTGAATCTTTAAATTTACCTGGCTATGATTGTGTGAGGTGGCAAAAGATTGATTAGGAACACTTGTCATTCACAATCTGTGGACAGGAGTCTATATATGATAACATATGTCCACCAACACAAACTTAGGCTTCCACATGCCTTTTTGTTCATACATGCATTTATATCAGTGTGTATTCAGAAGTGCTTCTTTCTATCTGAGGGAATGAGCATTTGTATATTTCTGCACCCTTGAATGTATAAGTTACACTTTTGTTTGAGTACCTGTTAATTTGATATGCATATGTTTCAAAAATACTTCTGCCCATGAATATAAACCTTCCTTGCATGAGTGTTTCTGTGTATCAGGGTGGATAAGTATGTGTCTGTGTGTGCATGCATGTGTGTAAGGGCATGCATATATGTCTATGTTGTGTGTAGAAATAAATATTGGCCACAAAATGTATATTTTTGTGTTTGAATAGTGTAAATGGCAGAAAGTACATGTGCTTTTTGTATGCTAGTTAGGTATGTATGAGAGCACTTTCAAAATTCTGGGAAGGAGTGAACCTGTCAAATACGAAGGTCACATATAAAGATTTAAATATCCTCACAAAAGCCTCACAGGGGGCGCCTAGGTGGCTAAGTCGATTAAGTGCCTGACTCTTGGTTTTGGCTCAGGTCATGATCTCATGTTTGGTGAGATTGAGCCCCATGTTGGGAACAGTACTGAATGCAGAGCCTGCTTGAGATTCTCACTCTCTCCTTCACTCTCAATGCCCCACCCCCAAAGTTAAAAAAAAAAAAAAGGCTCACACGTTTTTTTTTTCAACAGGAATCTATCCTAAATCTCTTTCTGCTTTACCTTCTAACATGTCTACCCACCACCTGACCTGTTTTTAATGAGCAGGAATGTTCAGTCAAATGTATGAGATACATTAGGAGCCTCTGTTCTTGGGACTGTAAGCCCAGATACTCAGAAGAAGCTCCATGTAGAAAACACTTCAAGGTGAGGCAGAGACTCCAAGATGGTGGGGACTAGAAATGTGTTGACTCCACTGAAGAAAAGATTAACATTTTGGAGAAACTTATATGAGGTGTGCAAGAGGGGTGGCTGGGAAGATTTTGAGAATAGTGACAGTTTATGGAATAAAACTGAGCATTTCAGGAGAAGGGATCAAATCCAGGAGAAAATTTGGAGAAACAGAATTGAGAATGTGTAAAATAGAAGTGTAAAGGTTTTATGAAGCACATTTATTTGAAGTATAATATAAACCAGGAGCTGGATTCATAACAATGAATAAAATGAAGAACCATCTCTTGAGGAAGTTAACAGTTCATTAAGGAAAACACAGGAAGACATATCAAGAATTGAGAATGATCAGGATTATATTAGAGAATGTGCTATAGTGTGATAGGAGAGGGTAAATAGGGGCACCTGGGTAGCTCAGTTGGTTAAGCATCTGACTCTTGGTTTCTGCTCAGGTCATGATCTCACAGTTTGTGGGTTTGAGCCCCACATTGGGCTCTGCGCTGACAGTACAGACCCTGCTTGGGATTCTCTCTCTATCCTTCTCTCGCTGCCTCTCCCCTGCTCACACTGCCTCTGTCTCTCTCAAAAATGAATAATAAAAATAAACTTAATAAAAAAAGGAGAGGATAAATAAGCTATCCCAGAGTCTGTTAGAGAAAAGGTGGTCAGCAGTTTTCAGGAAAGAGAGGAACAATGTTTGAGTTGGAACATCATGCTATACATGAGAGAGGAGGACATTCCACTTATAAAATGTATTTTTCAAAATAAATTTCAAAATAAAATGTATTTTCAAAATACATTTCAAAATACAAAAATTAATGACATATCTGAGGAATCACAGTAGTTCTGCCAGGCTAAGATGAATGTAGAAGTAGACTAGAAACGAGTTAAGCAGTAAGGGATGTTGGGGCCAGATGGTGAAGAGGTTTCTATGACAAATAAAGGTGTGGTCTTTATTTTAAAGCAGTGGAAAATCAGATGGCTCAAAAGAAAGATGCCACAGCCACATTATCAGATTGCAAATTATAAAATAACACTGTGAAATCTATATGCAGGGAGGATTGGGAGGCAGAAGAACTGGCAGCACAGAAACCAATCAGGATAATACAAACAAAAGCCTCAGCAAAACCCAAAACACCTTTGATGAGTAAAAGTGGATGTGGAAGAAAAATCTGAGATGAGACGATGGAGTTTACTAAGCATAGTTACTCATTTAACATTAGAAAAGTGTTGGGGTTAAGGCCAAAGTCATCTTTAAACATTTTTTTTAATGTTTATTATTTTTGAGAGAGAGACAGAGACAGAGAGCAAGCAGGGAAGGGGCAGAGAGAGAGGGAAACACAGAATCAGAAGCAGGCTCCAGGCTCTGAGCTGTCAGCACAGAGCCCGATGCAGGGCTCAAACTCACAGACCACAAGATCATGACCTGAGCTGTAGTCAGCCGCCCAACCGACTGAGCCACCCAGGCACCCCAAGGCCAAAGTCATCTTTTAATCCTATCCTCAATTCACTGTTAGTCCCTTACCCCAGTCATTATTACTTTAATCAAATCAAGTAATGCAAATCTGTCCAGGACTTCTAGGCACTTATGTACAAATATAGCTGTCTGGGGTACAGTGTTAGGAGGCTTTTAAAACATATATAATACTATAATGGATCAATCATTATGCATATTTTTAACTCAACAATATATCTTTACTCTTAACTGTTGAGACTGCTATGCACCATGACTGTTTTTCTGATTAATTAGTTATCAGAATTAATATGAGAATTATGCAGAACTCTGCTTTTGTCCTCTTGCAAACGAAAATATTTTATGCCTCTTCGTGCATACGAGTCTTTCTTTCTGATAGATATATCAAGAACTAGAATTGCCAAATTACGTAAATGTCTTACTTTTTTTAAGTTGGTTTATTTTGAGAGAGAGAGCATGAGCAGGGGAAGGGCAGAGAAAGAGGCAGAGAGAGAATCCCAAGCAGGCTCCACACTGTCAGTGCAGAGCCTGATGTGGGGCTTGAACTCACAAACCTGTGAGATCATGACCTGAGCCAAAATCAAGAGTCTGACGTTTAACTGATTGAGCCACCAAGCCTCCCCTAAATTTCTTATCTTAATGAAATGCACCAAATTGCTCCCAAAAGAGCTACAACGTTTTACAGTGTTGACAGCCTTGATTAAGGCTTAAGTCATTTAAGGAGCCCCTGGGTGGCCCAGTTGGTTGAGTGCCTGACTTTGGCTCAGTTCATAATCTTGGGGTTCTAGGGTTCAGGCTCCCCATCCTGCTTCAGATTCTTTGTCTCCTTCTCTCTCTCTCTCTCTGCCCCTCCCCTGATTGTTCCTCTATCTCCCTTAAAAATAAATAAACTTAAAAGTAGTCTTTTAATATTTTTCCAGCATATAATTTTATCAAATTTTATGATTTTATCCCACATGACAGGTAAAAAATGTTTTTTTTAAGTTTATTTATGTATTGAGAGAGAGAGAGCAGAAGAGGGGCAGAGAGACAGGGAGGTTCCACACTAACAGCTAACAGTGTGGAGCCCAACGTGAGGCTCGTACTCACAAACCTCATCATGACCTGAGATGAAACCAAGAGTCAGACGCTTAACTGACTGAGCCACCCAGGCATCCCTGTTTTATCATTTATAAAATATGTCTTATCTTAGTAACCAATGAGATTGCTTTTATTATACATTTGTTTAGCATTTCTATAAAGTCTTATGTAAAATTACACCTCATATTTTGCTAGATCTTACATTAGATCACCCATCTCTTTCTTACTTATTTGTTTCTTTATTCCAAATTTAAACTTTTTTCAGTAATACAAGTTGCAAATACTGTCCCATTCTGGGACACTCTGTCCCATTCTTTCTTTTATCTTTCAACCCCTATAGGGTACTATTGTTATGAGATGTTGTTGTTGTTGTTGTTGTTGTTGTTGTTGTTGTGATGATTTGTTGTTGTTGTTATTGTTGTTGTAAGAACACTTAACATGAGATCTGGCCTCTGAACAAAATGTTAAGTTGTTAACTATAGGCACAATGTTGTACAGAAGATCTCTAAAACTTATTCATCTTACATAACTGAAACTTTATACTCATTGAACAGTAATTCCTTGTCTCTCCCCACCCCAGATCCTGGAAGCCGCCATTCTCTTCTCTGTTTCTATAAGTTTGAATATTATACACCTCATACAAATGGAATCATGCAGTATTTGTCCTTCTATAACAACAAGGTTTATTTTACTTTGCATGTTATCCTCCAGATCCATCCATGTTGCAGCATATGGCAGGATTTCCTTCATTTTTAAGGCTGAATAATATTCCATGGTATGTATATACCATAATTTCTTCCATTCATCCATTGATGGACCTTTAGGTTGCTTTCATATCTTAGCTATTGTGGATAATGCTGCAGTGAACACAGGAGTGCAGATATCCTTCAACATCCTGATTTCAATTCTTTTGAATATACACTCAAAAGCAGCATGGCTGGATCATATGATAATTCTCTCTCTTTTTTTTAATGTTCCCTTATTTTTGAGAGACAGAGCATGTGTGGGGGAGGAGCAGAGAGAGGGAGACACAGAATCTGAAGTAGGGTCCAGGCTCTGAGCTGTCAGCACAGAGCCCAACGCGAGGCTCAAACTCACGAACTGTGAGATCATGACCTGAGCCAAAGTCAGACACTTAACCTGCTGAGCCACCCAGGTGCCCCTGATAATTCTCTTCTTAATTTTCTTAGGAAGCACCATACTGTTTTCCATAGTGGCTGCATCGTCACCAACTGTTATTATCTTTTTTATTTTTATTTTTTTGGCTAATATCCATCCTAACTAACAGGTGTGAGGTGATATCTAATTATGGTTTTGATTTGCATTTCCCTGATGATTAGTGATTTTGAGCATTTTACCATATACCTATCAGCCATTTGTATGTATTCTTTAGAAAAATGTCTATTTAGTTCTTTTGCCTGTTTAAAATTAAGTTGTTTTTTGTTATTGACTTGTAGGAGTTTCTCATATATTTTGGAATATTAAACACTTGTCAAATACAATTTGTAAATATTTTCTCCTATTCTGTAGGTTGGCTCCTCACTTTGTTGGCTATTTCTTTCCTGTGCAGAAGTTTTAAGGTTGATGTAGCCTATTTGTCTAATTTTGTTTTTGTTATTTGTGCTTTTATGGTCATATAATAAGAACTTACTGTCAATTCCAATGTCATAAAGCTTTGCCCTTATATTTTCTTATGTTTCCAGGTCTGGGTGATGGGCATTGAGGAGGGCATTTGTTGGGATGAGCACTGGGTGCTGTATGTAAACTATGAATCACGGGAATCTACCCCCAAAACCAAGAGCACACTTTACACACTGTATGTTAGCCAACTTAACAATAAATTATATTAAATAAATGAATGAATGAATGAATGAATGAATAAATAAATAAATAAATAAATAAATATCTTTAATCCATTTTTAATTGATTTTTATGTATGGTACAAGATATGCATACAATTTAATTTTTTTGCATATGGATATCAGTTTTCCCAATACCATTTGTTAAGGAGACTTTCCTTTCTTCATTGCACATTCCTGGCATCCTTGTTGAAGATCAGTTGACCATATATGCTTGAGTTCATTTCCAGGCTCTCTAGTCTATTCCATAGGTCTGTACATCTGTTTTCATTCCCTGTCTTGACTAGTAAGTTTTGAAGTTGGGTAGTGTAACTTTCCCAACTTTGTTTTTTCTCTTTCAAAATCATTTTGGCTCTTCTAGTCCCATAGCATTTCCAAAAAAATTTTAGGATAAGCTTATCAGTTTATACAAAAAGGCCTCTGGCCCTTTATCAGGAATACTGTTGAAGGTACAGGTAATTTGGGGGTAATTGAGAGATACCTAAACTTTCCATATTTATAAATATTTTAACTATATTGGAGCTTCTTTAATTTCTTTCAGCATTGTTTCAAAGTTTTCAGTGTATGATAGTATGCTTTTGTTAAATTTAATCCTAGTAAAATTTTTGATGCATTGTGAATAAAATTATTTTCTCAATTTTATTCTCAGATTGTTCATTGCTATTTATCAACATATAATTGATATTTGTATCTTGAATTTGCATGCAATGGCCTTGTAAAATTCATTGATTAGTTTTAGGTTTTTTTTGATGGATTCCTTAGAATTTTCTATGTATAGATTCATGTCATCTGTAAATAAAGATCATTTTATAACTTCCTTACCAAACTGGACACTTTAATTTGTTTTCTTTAATGTATTACCTAGAATCTTCAGTGCAATGTTGAACAGAAGTGACCAAACCAGATAACTTTGCCTCATTCTAAATCTTAGTCAAGTACGATATTAGCTATAGGTTTATTCACAGATGCCCTTTATCAGATTGAGGAAGTTCCTTTCTATTTCTATTCTGTGAAGTTTTTACCATGAATGAGGTTTTTGATGAATTCCTTTTCTGTGTCTATTGAGATGACTATGAAGTTTTGGTCTTTATTTTATTAATATGGCATATTATAGTAACTGATTTTAAAATGTAAAACCAACCTTGCCCTTATGGGATAAATCTCACTTAATCAAAGTATATAATTCTTTTTATATGTTGTTGAGTTTGATTTGCTATTATGTTAATAATTTGTATATGTCTTCAGAGATATTTGTCTATAGTTTGGTTTGTTTTTGTTTTTGTTTTTCCTGTGGTATCTTTGTCTGGCTTTGGAATTAAGGTCACACCATACTCCTAGCATGAGTTGGTTTTTTTTTTTTTCTTTTTTCCACTTTTAACAACATATATTGGTTCCTCACAACCTGAAATTTAAGGTGTCCAAATTTTAGGTTCCAGCTCATTTTTTCCTGGTCAGAACTCTTTCCTGTCCCTCAGAAGGACAATTTCTTATTCTATCCTCATCAGGCAAAGAGAACTCTGGTCCTTCATTTCTTTATAAAATCACTAATCTCACCATGGAGACTACAATGAGTTGGATTTTATAAAACTATCCCCTGTTAAAAAAAAGTTTGAGAAACATTTAGTATTTGTTCTTATGCTGAATTTTCCTGTGATTTACCAAGGAAGACATCTGAACCTGGGATTTCTTTGTAGAAAAATTTTAAATTAGTATTTGAATTTCTTTATGTTGTTATAGGTCTGTTCAGATTTCCTATTTTTCCTTGAGTCAGTTTGGCAATTTATGTTTTCCTTGGATTTTTTTTTATTTAACCTATTTGCTGGCATATAGTTGTTTATAATATACCCTTATTATCATTTGGGTTTCTGTAAGGTCAGTAATCATGTTCCTTATTATATTCCTGATCTTGATAATTTATGTCTTTTATTTTTTTGTAAGGCTTATTAAGAGTTTTTTTTTCCAATATATGAAGTTTATTGTCAAATTGGTTTCCATACAACACCCAGTGCTCATCCCAAAAGGTGGCCTCCTCAATACCCATCACTCACCCTCCCCTCCCTCCCACCCCCCATCAACCCTCAGTTTGTTCTCAGTTTTTAAGAGTCTCTTACGCTTTGGCTCTCTCCCACTCTAACCTCCTTTTTTTTTTTCCTTCCCCTCCCCCATGGGTTTCTGTTAAGTTTCTCAGATCTACATAAGAGTGAACACATATGGTATCTGTCATTCTCTGTATGGCTTATTTCACTTAGCATAACACTCTCCAGTTCCATCCATGTTGCTACAAAGGGCCATATTTCATTCTTTCTCATTGCCACGTAGTACTCCATTGTGTATATAAACCACAATTTCGTTATCCATGCTTATTAAGAGTTTCAATTTTGTCCATCTTTTCAAAGAACAAATTTTGGTTTTATTGATTTTCTCTGTTGTTTTCAATTTTCCATTTTGCTGCTCTTTACTTGAATTACTTTACCTGTACTTACTTTGAGTTTTGATTGTTCTTTGTTTTACAAATACTTAAGGTAGAATCTCATGTTATTGATTTGAGAACTTCTTTTCTGATATAGGAATACCAACTTAGTAGAGCCTTGGGCCATCCCTACTTGCTGGCCACCAAGATGACCACACTAACCGACAAGCTCCAAATCAAGGAAGCTAGCTCAGGCAACTGGAACAACGCCCTCAGCTTTCCCTGTCTCCTTCCTGCCTCTGACAGAACTGGAGACAGTGGGGATAATGAGGGCAGCCCTAGGCCAGAATGTCTTTACCATAGGAGTTATTTCCCAAAGTTCTGTAGCTTTAATGAATGGGCTTCATTCAGGAATGAATGGTATTAAAATGGTGTTAATGACCATTTTGCCAGTTTTATACTTGCTTTTTGTGAGAGAGGATTTTTCAACTTCCTCACTCAATCACACTACAAATAAATATCTGCTCCTATTCGTCCCTCTTTAAATGTTTTCTGTTAGATTAAGATCTTTGTTTCATTTATTTTCCCTTATACTTTGAAAGTTTTACATTTAATTTTAAAATGTTTAATTTCATATTTTAAGATATATACATTTAGAATTTTTAAATAAGTGTTTGGAGTTAATTTATATCCTTATTATTCCCCTAAGAACATAACTCAACATGTCTTTATTTTTTCTTTTCCCCAGATCACAATTTCATGGTACTTTTGTCTGGAATTTCAGTTCTAACTTTTCTGGGCATTTGACTGAGGGAAAGAGATAGGACTACAGTGTGTGCTCAGTATTTCTTGTTGAAATTATGAATAATATTTGGATATTATATGTGAAGTAGGCTAATTGTAAGGCTTTTATTGTGGGAAATTGGTGAGTGGTCTTGCCACAAACTGATGTAGGGAACCAATATATGTTCCCTTTTTTTCTTTCTTTCTTCCTTCTTTTTTTTTCCCTTTTGTCATTGTGATTTTCCCACCACTGTCCCCTAACTGAGGAAGCTGGAAGAACTTTTAAGATGCATTTGTGAAGATCTTTTTGGGATTATTTGAATTTAAAATAAATGGGACATAAGAGTAGAGATTTCCAGGATAAGATGAATATAGAATGAGCTAGGAGATATAATTGTAATTCATTAGTCCACAGAGTTAAAAGTCATAAGACTAGATACTACCACTGAAGAAAAAGAAGAGGGCCAAATTAAGATCTGTCAAAAATGTCAATATAGGGGTGCTTGGGTGGCTCAGTTGGTTAAGCATCCAACTTCGGCTCAGGTCATGATCTCACAGTTGGTGAGTTTGAGCCCCACGTTGGGCTCTGTGCTGACAGCTCAGAGCCTGGAGCCTGCTTCAAATTCTGTGTGTCCCCCACTCTCTGCCCCTCCCATGCTCATGCTCTATCTCTTTCTGTCTCTCAATAATAAATAAACGTTAAAAAAATTTTTTTAATGTCAATATATACCCTGAATGGGACACAGCAAGGTGAACTAAGCAATTAGCTTCAAAAGGTAAACTTAGAAAGAAAAGGAGAAACTGGATTTGTAGCAGTCAAAGCTCATTGAGAAATACATCAGTTTAGGAAATATGAGTGCCCCTTGATTTAATAGTAAAGATGTAAAGGGTGACTTTATTGAGAGCACTTAAAGGGAACTGAAGTCAGAATGCCCGGGGTTGAGGGGAGCAGAAAAAGTGTTTATAACAGTATAGACCCTCTCACAGATGTTTGCCATTAAGGGAGGGCTATGAGTTAGGAAAAAGCTGTAAGAAAAGCAGGGTTAAAGGAAAGTGGAAAAACAATTTAGGGAGAGACACAGATTTGAGGACAGCTTTAGAAAAATTGCCAAGACATGGGATGACTTTGGCATAGATATTAGAATGTCTGTGTGTTCTGGGAGGGAATGTGAAAGCCAGTGTGCGCTGGGGGCTGGGGAAGGAGGCAGGCTGCTTTAGATAGCATTATGCAAATGTGTCAAAAGATTAAGTAAATCTTTCTAATCAGTTTTCAGGTTCCAGACTTCAAAGTGGGATCCTGAACTATGTCAACATTCCCCAATCAGGCAGCCCCCAATAACACTTCAATGGCCCCCACCTTCTTGTTGGTGGGCATGCCAGGTCTGTCAGCTGCACCCTCCTGGTGGACAATACCACTCATCACAATGTACCTTCTCTCTGCCCTGGGCAACGGTACTATTCTCTGGATCATTGCCTTGGATTCCACCCTGCACCGTCCAATGTACTTCTTCCTCTTCTTGCTTAGCGTGTCTGATGTTGGCTTGGCCACAGCCCTGATGCCCACCCTGCTGGGTCTTGCCTTTGCTGGCGTTCATGCTGTCCCTGCCTCGGCTTGCCTCCTACAGATGTTCTTTGTCCACATCTTTTCTGTCATGGAGTCCTCTGTGTTGCTCGCCATGGCCTTAGATCGAGCACTAGCCATCTGCCGCCCTCTCCACTACCCAACGCTCCTCACCAATGATGTCATTAGCAAGATTTGCCTGGCTATTGCTTTCCGATGCCTGGGTCTCCATCTGCCCCTGCCATTCCTCCTGGCCCACATGCCCTACTGCCTCCCACAGGTCCTGACCCATTCTTACTGCTTGCACCCAGATATAGCCCATTTGGCCTGCCCTGGAGGTTGGGGTGCAATCTATAGCCTCTTTGTGGTTCTGTCAGTTATGGGATTAGACCCTCTGCTTATTTTTTTCTCCTATGGCTTAATTGGCAGAGTCTTAAAAGGTTTGGGATCCAGTGAGGATCGCTGGAAGGCTGGCCAAACCTGTGCTGCCCACCTCTCTGCTGTGCTCCTCTTCTACATGCCCATGATCCTTCTTGCCCTCATTGACCATCTTAGAGTGCCAATACCTCAGCCTGCCCATACTCTTCTCTCCTATGTCCACTTCCTGCTTCCTCCATTGATAAATCCTATTCTCTACAGTGTCAAGATGAAGGAGATTAGAGAGAGAATAGTCAAGAGACTACAGCCCAGGAAGGTGGGTTGTGCTCAGTGAAGAGGATGCCCCTCCACAGTTGGTGGCTTAAAACTACCTGATACAAAAGTAGTTTTTCCATGATGAAGAACTCAGTTCAAAATGCATGAAATGGTCACTCAGGCACACATAAGCACATATACATGGATGTATCTGCCTGTCCTTGCAAGTGTGAATGTGTCTATTAAGGTAAACTTACAAGCTCCAGAGAGTGACAGTGGTCTACCCACTGTTACACTACAGATCGTGGCATAGAACGTCCAGGATCTAGGTCATGTCACAACCACCCAAGTGTGTGTCTGTTGTTGTTTTGTTTTTGTTAATTTCCCCACCACATCTGTACCCTAATGCCTGAGGAAACTGGAGGAGTTAAACAGTTACACAGCAGAGAAATGAGAACACAGAAACCTTCCATGGCACTCTACATGTGTGTGTGTGTGTGTGTGTGTGTGTGTGTGTGTTTGTACGTTGCTTTACGGATCTTTTTATGGATTTTGATATATGTGTCATGGATATAATCACATATCACTGATCTATTAGTGTAGGCTCATAGTCTGACTTGTTAATATGTGGTATAAAGTGATCCCCCTCTCATGAAATAAACAAGAGCTTTGGAATCCTAACAAGAATTACATTATTTTTATAGATTAAGTGTAAGCTAACATTTATGATGATAAACTTTCACACCCAAAAATATATGATAGATATTTCACTTATTAATACCTTTTTAAATTTTTCAATAAAATTATTTGCTTTATTAAATTTATTTCTATAGTTTTTAATTATATGATTTTGTTGCTCTTATAAATAAAATAATTCTCTATTCTATTTCCACATCCATAATGCTAGATTGGGGAAAATCATTTTTTATCTTGCATTAATATATATTTTACCAAATTATATGAATTATATAGCTTTTTATTTTTGGATTTTACTTATATTTATCATATAGAAGTAAAAATAGGTGACTGGTAGGTTTTTCCTACTATTCATACAACTTATTTCATTTTACTTTATTTAACTCATTGGAATCTCCAGCCTGTTATGAAAGAATAACAGTGAAAGTGAACGCTCAAATCTTGTTATTGATTTTAACAGAAGTGGCATTAGTGGTTCACTTATTAGAACAATGGTTGGATGCAAGATCTTTGGGTAATTTGTGAATATTCAAATAATTTATGTGTATTCCAATTTTATTAATTTTTAATAAGCTTACTCAATAAACCCTATTAAGTGCTTTTTCAGCATCCACTAATATAACTATAATTGTCTGCTTTAATGTGTCGTTCAATTTTCTGATATAGAAACATCTTTTTTCTATTGTGATTATAGAAAAATGCATGCTAAATGAAAGTAGCAAATTGGATCCACTTAGTGCCAAAACAAGAACCCATACTAATCTATCAGGATACATTCCAGCAAGGCAGAACAGTTATATCCTCATCTGATACCAAGTTTCTCTGCAAGGTATATTATATATCCTCTTACTAAATTAGAAAATTAGTATTTCCATTTCACAAATGAGAATACTGCGACTGAGGATTTCAGAATATTTAAAGTATATAAAATTAGTTGCAAAGGCAGCATTTATTTTCAGATTTGCTTAATAAAAAGCCCCTGCTATAAAATACTTTTTTTTTAATTGTTGAACAGAGAAACAGCTTGGTCTTGAGGCAACAGTAATAGGGTCTCTGAGAAACCCTGCTTTTCCCAAAGTTTACCATTTCCTCCTCCCTGCTGCACCCACCCCCAGAGTCTCATTTATTTACTGACAGCAGAATGATGTAAACAGTTTGAAGTCCCACAAGCCTGGTTTTGAATTCTCACTTCACTACTTCCTGTGTCATTTGGCAACAGCTGTTCTTATGTTTACAAAATAGGTATAATAAGGATTGCATGAAATCACGTCCCTTTATCATGGTGTCTGAACATAAGAGATATTCAATAAATCATAGTTATTTGGAATTAATGAAGTCAAAAATAACTGTAGTTACACCTTGTATGTATATTCAATGTGAATAAATAACTTTACAGGTGGAAGATTCTTTCAGCTGATACAACCTCATTTTAGAGAAGGAAAACTGCAACTTGGGATTTGCTGAAAGCACTTTTGCATGGACCTGTGTAAGTCAGGGAAGATGAACTAAACCTCTGTGTTTAGTAGTTCAGGGAACACAGAACTCTTTCACGGCAGGGGCTCCACTGCTCTCTCCTGGTCAGGGACCACATCCACTCAATTCTGTCAGTTTTCAAGTGCCAAGTGCTTGGTATTACCACTCTTGGCCAGTCAGGGGGCACTGTTGTCTCTGCAAATCACCTGACAGATTTGAAGGAAAATCTTTCTCTAACAGCACACAGGGGCATAAGAGGTCTTAGCAGGAATGTTTACAATTGTAAATAAAATGTAACAGTGATACAGGGGAGCTGATTGAAACTGAAAACCAGGAAAAGCTTTGCAAAATCCAGATTTCTGGGTTGGTCCCACTGCTAAACAAAGCTTAAACAAAGACTCCAGACCTGTAACCTGTGAGAGAGAGAGAGAAAGTGAGAGAGAGAGAGAGAGAGAGAGAGAGAGGTGGGGATGAGGATGAGAAAGCAATTAATAATTCATTAATGGGGGTGTGCCTGGGTGGCTCAGGCAGTTGAGCATCTGTCTCTTGATTTTAGCTCAGGTCATGATCTCAGGGTTCATGGGTTCAAGTCCTGCGCTGACAGTGTTGATCATGCTTTGAGTTCTCTGTGTCCCTTTCTCTCTGCCCCTCCCCTTCTCACACTCTCTTATGTGTGTTCTCTCTCTCTCTTTCCCTCTCTCTCAAAAATAAATAAACATAAAAAAAAGAATTTGTAACAGGGATCTTAAGTTCAAATACCTAGAAGAACAAGGTCATGATAGCAGTAAATGGAGCAAACACATACTCAGACTGTGAGTAGTGGGGCCTGTATAAGGGCCAACACTTCTCAGTGTGTTCCTACTGAGTTTTTCCATGTGGGAATGTAGGCCTAGTATTGCCATATCTTCCTACTTTTAAGATAACTCATAAATCTCTATTTTTTATATGAACTCATCTAAACACTATCTTGTCTAAACAAATCCGTCTGAAGACCATATTTGGATTGTATGGCTCTTAAAAAGATTAACATATTAATTCAGACAATGAAGAAAGAAGGAATTATCTCCTTTAATTTCAAAGTAAATATGAAATATAATACACAACACATAGAAAGTAATTTTCTCAAGGTCACATAGCCAGGAAATGGCAGAGCTGAAACCAGAGGACTGAGTCTTGACCTCGGTCTTGAGCTTTTTTAGTCATCTTGCCACCTCCCTTGCAGGACTAAGTTATCACACTAAATGGTTTAGAGGACATGTTATCCCTGATAGGGTCTTTTTACCCTTTCTTCTATGGGTTGGCTTCTAAATCCCCTGTCTGGAGTTATGTTATTTCTCATTGATTAATAGTAGCCCTGGACTCTGATCCCCTAAATCAAGATGGCATCGTCCTTGTAGCTCCTAAAGCTTCTTTGTTGACACTTTCTTAATAGGATGTCTTTAAAGGGCTCTAATCTGGCTCCATTTACAGGGCCAGGAGATGATAGGTGGATACAGGGAGGCTTGGATAAGAAACTTGTTTCAAGGTCTGTTTGGCCACAGTGGTGCAGATTCTGTGTTGTGGCTTGACAGCTATTATTTTACCTAAAGGCATTATGGGCTGCCCTAAATTCTGTCTCTCACAAAGGACCCTTATATCTCTTGACAATGTTAACTCCCTGGTAAGAGGTGCAGAAAGTGCAGAGGTGAGTTGAGTCTAGGTTACGACTGCCCTGATTCACCCCTGAATTCCCACCCCAGCAAAACTTTGAACTATTCTTTCAGTTCAAATTGATATACATCTACCAAGTGCATACTATGAACAAGGAATTTTATTGTGAGGAGACTTCTAAAGTTGGATAACTCACAACTCTTTCGTTGTAGAAATTCACAATGTAGTCCATAAGAAAGACATATGTATGATGTTGGAGATGTCTCTGGGTCTCCGTCCACTGTGCTCCGAGGACTCAGCCCCTTGCTTTTACTACAAATGTTGCTAAATGCCAATTACCACCTATAATTTCCTCCTACAATTTCCCCAATTTGGCTTCAGCAGAAGACATACTCTCTAGGTTCCCTTTTCACATTGCCCCAAAAAGGTTTTTTTTTTTCAACTCAAACATTAATGTTCATACAAATCATCTAATATCTTGCTAAAATGCAGATTCTGACTTAATAGGCTTGCAGCTAGTTACTTTCCAGGTGAAACTGCTACCACTGAACATTCGACCACACTTTAAGTAGCAAGGAAAAAAACATACTTAAGCCAACTTAGACACATTATAAAGGGCTTAATGTAAATCACAAAAAAGGAATTAAATAAGGGAAGCAAATATGAAGATGCTAAATTGCTCCAAAACCTTGCAGAGTTCCACCCACCACAGTTTAGGGCCACTGATCATACTTCTTCCTTAGAAGCTCCTCTAGATTCTTGCTCATAATTCATACCTGAGGATAGATGCCATCAATCCCCCAAGCAATAACAAAAGCATTCCTACATACTCTATGAAATGCAGGCCTCCTCTTCCCTAAAAGCAGATTTGCTGTGGTATATTAGGTCCCCTTTAGGGATTAATTGATTGATTAACTAATTAATTAATATCACTTAAGGGCTATGAAGTAAAAGGAAATATCTCCTCTTTGGAAGAAATATTCCCCTGCTCCTAAGAGAATTTATTGTAGAGAAAATGGAACTTCTACCTCTGCCCCATCATTTAGACTTTAGACTCAGTTTTTCCAGGACTTTTACTCTAATCTGCCAACTTTTTACACAATACACAATGGGATTCATCAAAGATGGTACCACCAAGAATGCATCAGCTATCAGAATCATAGCCAAAGGGGATTTATGCTTGGCAAAGTGATGTATGGTAGCCAAGGTGATGATGGGCACAAAGAAGATGAGCACAGCACAGATGTGGGACACGCAGGTATTAAGAGCTTTAACTTGCTCCCCATGGGATGCAATACCCAATACAGTCTTCAGGTTGAACCCATAGGAAACAGCAATGAAAACACTGTCTGACATCATGCAGAGTGCGACAAACAGACCATAGTAAAAGTTAACCCTATTGTCAGAGCAGGCCAGTTTCATGACATCCTGGTGGAGACAGTAGGAGTGTGAGAGCAGGTGTTTATTACAGTATCTGAGTCTATTTAAAGTGAAAGGAAGAGGAAGAACTAGTAGAATGCTTTTAATATCAAATATCAGCCCACGATGCAAAATTCTGGAGCTGGTAAGAATGGAATTATACCTCAGAGGGTTGAAAATGGTTGGAAAGCAATCAAAGGACATGATCAAGAGCATTGAGGATTCCATGCCTGTGAATCCATGGATGAAAAATTCCTGGGCAATACATGCATCAGCAGAAATCTCCATGGCATTGAACAAGAAGATCCTCAGCATAGAGGGAAGAGAAGAGAAAGACAAGCCCAGGTCAGATAGGGCCAGCATGGAGAGGAAATAGTACATAGGCTCATGCAGGGAAGACTCTGTCCTGATGACAAACAGGGTGGTTAAGTTGCCCAGGATGGCCAGGAGGTACATAAAGCAGATGGGGATGGAGATCCAAATGTGTACACTCTCAAACCCTGGGATCCCAACCAACAGGAAGGTGGAGATTTCAACTTCTGAGGTATTAAGAGAAAACATCACAAATAGATCTCTCATTTATATGTTCATGGTAGATAAACAACATCAACAACAAATTCTCTTAGTTGTGTGTACTGAACACAATTAAGTTCAGTTGTCAGTTAAATTAAGTATAGCTCATCCTTAGGTATCAAGCAATAATGTAACTTTTTCTATATAAAGAAAAATACAGAGTCGATTTAAATAGGTTCTTCATGATATTCATTTGAGACCTTCAAGTCTACCTTTGTTCCTTATAGCTTGGAAGCAACAAGGTGTTTGATAACCTTTTAAAAAAAACACCACTTTTTAAGATTTATGCATCAAGTAAACTAAGTTGGAATATATTGCAATCTGGAAAATCTATAACATCTTGGATGTGGTCAATGCTCATACATACAAATCACAGATGCTACAGTAGCAGGAGTTAAAGGAGGCCTAATATATTATTGTTCATGATACATGTGTGTGAAAATATAAAATTGACCTACCACAGAGTTTGGGAAACTAATTTGCAGAGCCAAATTCAACCTGTGAGAATTTAAAAAATATTTTAAAGTGTTGTATCAAAAGAAAAAAAGAAGAAAAAACATATAGGACAGAGACAAATACATGGCTTGAAAAGTCTAAAATATTTACTTCCTGGCCATTTACAGAAAAAGTTTGTTGGCCCCTGTACTAGAAAATTATGCATACAAGCACACATGTGTGTGCACATGTGTGTACACACACAAAAAATCACAGTAGAATGAGCATGGTGGAAATGGAGTATGTGTCAAAGGGAACTTCAAATTTAAGAGTAATGTTTTATTTTTCATTTTTAAGAAGCCAATAACACATGAAGCAAATATACAAAATGTTTTAAATTTTCCCATCAGAACTTTGGAAATGGAGGGTGATGCTCAGTACTTTCTTATATTCTTTTAATTCTACCCCCTCCTAATTGTCTTATACAACACCACTTCCAGAACCATAAATCACCAAGAGATCTCCAGGTTGAAACACTATATGCCAGCACATTACTGTAGCCTGAGGCAGTCTGAGTGAGCACAGCACCTCAGGGAGCAGAGGAAGGACTCCTCGGACACCAGCTATCATCCCCTAAGTGGTGAGCTTCCAGCTAGAAGACCACAAGAAGCGGTGAGAAGGGAATGGCCAGGCCACAAGTATTTGTCCTTTCATGGAGGGTTTATGAGCATTTCCTGGCAAGGGTAGAGAAAGAATGAATTGTATCCAGATGGAAGAAATTACAAGGTGAGGGGTGGAAATAGCACTGAAGAAGGGGAGGACACTTACTAGTCTTTTTCTCTGCTACTAAAATTTTAAAGGACCTTTGCCTCCACTTGACTCAAGATAGGGACTGTAAGGTTTGTGGTGTGTAGGGTGTGTCATATGCAGAAGTGATGAGAACATATTTCAGTACTGAGTGTCCATTTCACCTCAGCCTTTCAAATGTGGTGGGTTTCCTTGTAGTGAATAACATATGACAGTCGTCATTTGTAGGTGTTTGAAACACTCGCATTGGTTCCATTCAATCGCTAGTGGCCCCGTTCAGAATGGCCACGGTTCTTGTCCTTCTTTCCCTGTTCTTGGATTTCTTTTGGCTTACCATTTCTCTTGGCTATTCAATGTCTACCTTTTAGATTGCTGACCAATTCAGGTTCTTACCCCTGGTATTTGGACTTGATCCTGCTCATGTTCTTGGTGTCAGCATCACTCACACCTTGGGTAACCCTCCTTTTAGCAGCTCTAAACCAGAAAAACCCCAATAGTGCATGTGACACTCGGCTCTTGTCAGGGGAATGGGATTCACAGGGAGAAAGGTGATAATACACTATCCATTCTTGTTCAAAAGGTGACCTTAAAATGGTCATTTCTAAGATTCCATGTCTGAGTTATTTTTTGAAAAGCTGCCAGCCTAAATCAAGTAACTAAACAAATTAGTTACTACTGACATCATTGTCTTTTCAACTGTGTCCATCATGCCAATATAAAGATGTACCCCATCCCACATATGTTCTCTAATCTTTTCAGCTTTCAATGCTGTCCCAAATGCAGCTTGATCTCTTAGGCTGAAGAAGCCATGAAGCATTTTACCTACAACCATTTCAAAGTCATAAGGTTGAACTCTATAAATTGCAGAGTTTTCATTGGGAAACATAAAATAAACTGAGGGAAATTCAATTTGAGTCTCTAGGACACCTACTAGGCTCCTGGGTTCCTTACCCCAGAGCAAGGGTGAAAAGTTTTCAAATTCTTCCAGGTTCTATAACTTCTCTGCTCCAGCACCATGTTGGGAATCCATATCCTTATATATACCCTCGTACTCTTCCCTAGCATAGGCACATCCTCCTGAGAATTAACAGACACCTACTCCCCTAGGAACAATGACTCTCTAGCTTCATTACATCTATCTATAACCTGCTCTCCCAAGAAATGCAGAGAGCAGGCTCAGACTCACAGTTGTAGATTTAATTAATGCTTGAGATGCTGTTCCTACATCAGGTGCAGACTTTGAGGACAGTTTGTCTCAGACATTGGTAAGGTCGCCTATATCCAGCTATGGCTCCAAGATTAAGTGTAGGCCTTAGTAAACTCAATCTAAGACTATCACAGACCTTATGTGGAATTGTACCAACAGATATTTTCTGTTTGGTCATCACAATGTCCACTTTTATTTTAAATGTGAGTGGATTTAGGTAGGTCACAAGCTCTCAAATTTATCATTGACTCCTTTCTTCACTGTCTTATATCCAGTCCCTTCATATTTATCAGCCATTGAAGGCATTTAATCTCACATAAGAGAAAGAAAAGCCCAGAATCACAAGATTCTGGTATCTCAGGCCCTCAATTTCAGAAGAACTATCAATTTTTATTCAGCCTCAACTTTGAAAATTGGAAATAAATAAAAAGTATAATTCTGGTGCATGTTGTAGGAGGACATGTGGTTCTCAGAGAGAGAACAGAAAATTAGATCTAGCAAACACCTTTGACTTGAAACAAAGTAACGACCGATAAATGAACCAATTTGCATAGACCAGCAATGATCACACTGGTCTTCAGGTTAATATAAAAGAGGATGTGCTAGAGGTAAGAGCTATAGTCATCAGAGTAGGTCAGGCAGAAAAGTGGAGAAAAGAGGGCTCTAACCTATTCATATTGATTTTCCACATTTCAAAATATATATTATAGTCAGAACATTAGACGAAGTAAAATAAATTCTTATGCTTAATCCAGCATCTATCTAGGATCATAATGGAGTTACATGGTTCAATTATGTCTACATCCTCCCATTGTTCCTTGACATATATCTGCATCATTCTGAGTTGAACACTCCTTGATCTGTAGGTCCAGAAAGCTTTAAGATCACCAGGAAGAAAAGCAGCTGGAACTAAAAAAAAATTAGTGCTTTGTTCTTTTCAGGATGCATGGCATTGAGAACTCTGTCCTTAGAAAGGCTAAATTTAGGTAAAAGGCAAATTTACCTAAGAAAATATAGGTGAAAAATTAAATAAAATGTATTATCTTCCTCCTGCTTTTCATTCTCCAATTCAAATTGCTGCCCCAACCCCTCCTTCTCCATTTCTTCCCTTCTTTTTTCCTCTTTTTATTGTTAATATGACAATTTTAATGTAAAAAGCTATGAATTATAGGGAATTTATATTCCCTATAAAAGGAGTTTCTCTTGGGGTGCCTTGGTAGCTGAGTTGGTTAAGTGTCCAACTCTTGATCTCAGTTCAGCTCTTGATCGCAGGGTCATGAGCTCAAGCTCCACAGCCCAACTTAAAAAAAATAAAAGGAGTTTCTCTCAGTGGCCCTCTCTGAGACCACTTCTATGTGCTTGATATGCTTGTAGAAATTTCCCCATTGTCCTGGATCTGACTCCATCCTTTCTAAAACATTTAGCCCATGAAAACCCTTTTCTGAACCATTTCCCTTCTCTACCTGAGGTTAAAAAAGGTAAAGAAATAGAAGTTGGTAAGTATGCCACCAACTGATTTATAGAATTAAATGGAGAGTAGATCTTGTACCAGAAAAGAACAAGGGGACTTTTCAACAGGAGAGATGGCTCAAACCTCACTCAGAGGCAACCAATCCCCTGTCAGCCTACAAGCTCTCCAGGCCAGAACATCAGGGTTTGAGTTTATGTAGTGAATCAGCTTCTTATAGTGAACCACTTCAAATCCTTTGACCTCATTGTCCTGTCACTGTTGCAACAACTGGGCTCATCAGTCATTGGCTGGCTTCACACAGGGAGAACATGATAATCCCTTGCCTTAGGCCTGCACTGTGCACCTCTTTATTCTTGTCCCAGGACTGACACCAAGTCATGACACATTCTCAGATACTCACTTGGTGTTCATACATGTGAGGAAGTATGATGGAATTAACAGCTCATAGGATAAACTTTGACCAATGGTAAATGTGATCCAATGGATAAATGTTCCCTTCCTTATTTTCCTGGATTGACTGTCATGAGACATATTTGATAAGGCTTCAGAGATGGGTCTGCAGGAATGGTCAATAGTCGTCCATAATGATGTCTGGCTCATTCTTGATTTACCATCTCTCAGCTCCAAAGTGCCTTTTGCCTACTCTATGATGATGGTGTTGGACTCTGTAAATATTTCTCTTTTGTCAGCTGGCACATTATTAAGACTGGTTAGTGGAAAGTAGTGGAGGAACACTGTAGGGGGAAGGGGTTTTCTCTTCTTGGTTTCTGTGTGGCTTGTTGGCTGGATTCCCACAGAACATGTTGTTTTTCCATTGCTTGGCACTGTGTGATTGCTTCAGTGCTTGGTTCCAGTGGTGCACAGTTTCTTCCAGAATTAGCTGCTGAGCTTGTTCTCCAGCTATTCACTGGGAGAACAGTGACATAACCAGAGGCCCAGACAGTATGGAGCAGCACTCTAGCTGAAGGAGAATCTCCTACATCTTCTCCTTAGCCCTGGGTATGTGTATATAAATTAGGGAAACATAGGGCTATCTAGTTAGCAAGCTGGCCACCCAACCCTCATCCCAAAAGGGCAGCCTGGAGCTACCCCAGCCTGAGCCTCACATGGAAATGCATTATAATCCTATAAAGGGTACTCTATCCATATCCCAGTTCCAGCAGTGTCCAGCAGTCATAAGCTTGTCTGGCACCTAGAGTTCAGAGAGTTGGCACCTTCCTTGGAACTCCCAGAGGGAAGATTTTTTGCAAGCTTCATCAATAGACACCTTATAACTTCACAAGCTTACAGGAAGGAGAAAAGGGCTCTTTCTTGAATGTTCCATCTCTACCCTAGGAGGGGTGGTTACTCCTTATATCCTCTTCTCATCTTTTAACTCTTACTAGCCAACTTCCCTGCTAATCTACTTCCCTGTTAATCTACTTCTTTATTAAACTTTTTCTTCTCAAATAATTGTGTGGTCTCTGTCTCTTGATTGGAGTCTGGATAATGCAGTGTCCAAATCAATAATAAATTTTTGTATCATCTCACTGTCTTTCCTTTTTTGACATCAGCTATCCCTCACTCATGCTCCCTGGAATCACATTACAATAGCATGGTCAACTGACAACTAAGGCTCTATTGCCAGTGGTCAGTGGGCTTACAATGATTCCTGAGATGCAATGGCATCAAAATTACTATGACTGTCACTTGTGGTTGGTTGGATGAGATTCAGGTGGAAGGGAGATGTTAGGTTACATGGTGACTATGGACATTGAATCCAATCTCTCATTTGTACCTAAAAAACATTAACTATAAAGATTATGAGATGGGATAACTGTTGTGTATATGCATTAGAAACCTTAAATAGAAAATGATTAGATTAGGACAGCCAATTGACAACTCAGGACATGCTGTGAAAGTCAGAATGCCCCCTATAGGAACATTTAAGGAAATCTTTATCTCCTTCAGCCAAAGATCATATACTTCTAAAAATCCAGCACATGATTTAACTGAAAGAGTAACAGAACTGCAAGGCAAATTGAATGCCCAGTTTTGATAAATCTTCTTTTATAAAGTTGTAACACTGAAAAATACTGGGAATAAAAAAATGGGGAAGTGGTATGATCCTCACTGGTGGGATATTAACATTTGAGTGTATAAGCCTAAAAATCTTGGAAATTTTGAATATTCCATGTTAGCCAAAGGAGTTCCCCTCTCATGAGAAGATTTACAGATGATATTTATTTTACCTTATACAGAAACCTTACAAAAACCAAACCTGAGGACAATGCTTTACAATGCTTTTCCTATGCAAGATCTTGCCCCATCGCTTCTCACTGTACCAAAGCCAATAACCAGTCTGATTTCAGTAAAGCTTGAGCAGGGAAATGTTATTAACATTTGGGGAGAAAATAGTTTAACCAGTGACATCATTGCAAAGCCTACCTGATTGTACTAACTAGAATCAAATGAATACCTATAGGAGTATATCTCAAAGGTATTAGATGTAAGTCAGCATAGGAAGTGGCTAGTGACATAAATATTAATTAAGATAGAGAAGAATTTGACACAAACAATTTGACATTATTGACAGAGGATACTCATCTATGATTTGAGGTTTAACATTATATCAAGGATACCTAGCAACTGTGATAATGCACGGCTGGGATGGTTGATTGAAACTTGAACATGATGATTACCTATAGCAAATTAGATAGAGATGTCAGATCTTCTTTGCAAAATATAGACTATAGAAATCTCAAAGAGGTAGACATGTTAGAACGGATTTATCATGTAGGACCAGAGAATTTATTACATGATTATTTTCTCTGGGAGAAAAGAGAGGACACTCCTTCACTAAGGCAATAAAGAACGCATTTGTAAGAGGGTATTTGGTATCTTTGAATAGTTCGGTGATTGCTATGCTCTGCAGCCTAGACTTGGCAATGAAATCTGCCCCTGTGGAACTGGCCTCCCTACTGACAATGAAGATGAAGTGATCCTGAGACACATGGAAGGACTTAAAATCATAAGGTAAATATAATTACTGTAGAGAATAGCAAAGGTAAAATGGCAATCAGGGTGACAGGACCCATAGTGACCTATTGCAATAGATGATAATGTTTCTGAAGATGAGCGCAATGGACAGTAACTGGGAGCTAATTGACATGCATTTAAAATAAAGAGCTTCTGAGCATCAGGCTGACATCAACCACCCTAATAGGAAACTTAAAGATTTAAGTTGCTTCACCTATTTAAAGATTTAAGTTGCTGCACATATCCAGAGCCCATTAACTGAACATGAATCTTGGTGTCCCTGATGAAATAACCTGCTATGCTACTGGAAACATGCAATACAAATTATCTATATCTTTTCCAAAATGGACCTATGTCCATTTACAAATGTTCATTAAGGAAAGGAGAATACCCAAAACCTTTGAGAACTATTGGATATAGGATACAATCTCTCACTGATAATAAGCAACCAAACATAACATTATGCTCTTTTTTGATTAAAGTATGAGATTATTGGGGTAAGATGATTAATGGAATTTTGGGCAAATGTTGTCTCCAAGTGAGCCCAGTGATTTTCATACCTGTGCTTATTCTCCAGGTTCCTAAGTATATAATTGGTTATATTACATTTATGAGCTGGGAAAACTCTCATCTGTAAAGTTTGCACCTTTATTGTAGGGAAGACAAAGTACAAAGTCAAAACAAGCACAAGTAAAGTTTATGAATAGTTGTCCCAGGATCCCATGACACTTATCACTGATATATAGATGCTCTCCATTAATTCACATTCATGGCCTCACTGAAGGTTTCTGATACGTTAATGGAAAAGAAGGAAAATATTCAGGCTCGGTTCATGGATGGATTAGTGGGCAAGTTGGCACTAACCAGAAGTAGAATACAGTAGCACAATACCTTCCCATATGGGAGGCCACAAAAAAAAAAAAAAAAAAAAAAAGAGTGCTGAAGGAAAATCCCCTTAATGGACAGTGCCCTTGGTTGTTAACTTCATGTAAAAAGAGAGGTTGTCTGAGGTATGTGGATATACATGGACTTCTGTACTTTGCTGAAGGGCTTGGATAGCTGGCCAGTGAATGTAACTAGCAAACTTAAAAGAAAAGAGATAAGGTAGTCTGTAGAAGATGTATATGAAATACATATTGAAGTAGACATATTGCATCTCATGCTAATATCCACAAAACAGTACCCATCTCAGAGGAGGAACTCAACAATCAGAAAGAAAGAACCTATGTGTAAATATCAGCAAGCTTTGGCTATACTACTTCTGATTCAGAGGGCCCACAGATAGAGTAATAATGGCAGAGATGAGGATAAAGAAAGAGCCAAGAGTATGAGTTCCTTCTTACCGACGCTAATCTTAGGAAAACTGTGTAATCCTCACTCCTGGGTTTAGTAATGTTATTACCAACTTTTAATGTTCAGCTAACAGCAGTAGGAACTGATCCTGAGCACTTGATATGACATTTTGTATGTGCATTAGATATACTCCTACACATAATAGAGGGTAAAAGAACTACCTATATATTATCCAATGTTGAATTGCATTGATATGCTTATAAGATTCACTCTATAGAATGGCTATTTTTGTAGTTAATCAAGAATTTTAAGAAGAAAAACATCAAATTATAAATTATCTTTTTTATATCATTTAGAAAAGAACAATTGGTTTATTAACAAAGTTTCCTACATTAAATCTGGACTTATCGTATGCAGTCTGAACGAACATTTTATTCAGGACACATACTACTTGCACATATGAATAGTTGTTTACATACATATCTCACTTTACATTGAAAATGAAACAAAATTTAGGCAACATTAATGTGGAATTACTGACAAGGAAACTAAGCAAATATCACACAACCTATAAGTTGCATAGTTTAGGTTGTTGAAAGCACATGTAGGCCATTTGTGGATAATTACACCATTCTACCAAGGCATTCATTCATAAATGGCTTTGTCTCTACTCTGAGATTACTAATGATTAGATTTGTTGCTTCTGAATTAAGACCTTGACAATAGCCTTTCGAATCTGCTTAGTCTTCACACTGTAGATGATAGGGTTGAGCACAGGAGGGATGAGAAGGAAGACATTGGCTATGATGGTGTGGACAAACAGAGGTGCTGAATGGCCATAGCGATGGACAAGAGACAAGCTGATGAGAGGGATGTAGAAGATGGCAACAGCGCTGATGTGGGATATGCAGGTGTTGAAGGCTTTTTGCCTCCCCTCAGAGGAGGCAATGTTGAGAACAGATCGAATGATCAGGACATAGGAGATCAAGATGCAAGGACAATCAAACCCCGTCGTGGAAAAAAGTGCAAACAGACCAAGGATGCTGTTGATTCTGTTATCTGTGCATGAGAGTTGAATGAGATCAACATGGTAGCAGTAAGAATGTGAAAGGGCCACAGCACGGCAGAAGGACAGCCTCTTGACAAAGAGCACCACCGGTAACATTACAGCAACGTTCCTTATCAACATGCTTATCCCAATCTGGGAAATCCTGGCATTGGTGAGGATGGTGGCATATCTCAGTGGATCACAGATGGCTACAAAATGGTCAAAGGCCATGGCCAATAGAACCCCAGACTCCATGAAAGTAAATCCATGGAGAAAGAACATCTGGGCAATGCAGGCATTTAAGGTGATTTCGCGAGCTTCAAACCAGAAAACACCAAGGGTAGTAGGAAGTGTGCACAGAGATAAGCTCAGGTCGATGGCTGAAAGCATAGAGAGGAAATAATACATGGGCTCATGGAGGTTCTGCTCACGGAGGACCACAAATAGGATCATGCTGTTCCCAGAGAGGGCGATGACATACAGGAGACAAAAAGGGATGGAGACCCAGACCTGGGCTGCTCTCAGGCCTGGAATACCCGTCAGGAAGAAGGTCAGAAGTTGAGCATTGGTATTATTGAGGACCAACATAATTAGGGACTGAGAAGACAGGGATATTTGAATAACTGAACATAATATAAATAATAAATATATAGCTCATCACTTAGAACATCTTTCTGGCACTCTAACATTCACTGAGTTACTATTGCTGATTTTGTAAGTACTTTAGGTTTTTTATGAGCTTGCTAGTACTGGAAGCCTCTCTCCATGCTTCTCCTCATTTATTGAAGAGAGAAGATTCCCTGAATTATTCCACATCTAATTTTTCTTAAATCTATAGTTCTCTTTGATGACAACAAACATCACAATGAAGTCATCCTTTCCTCTCAACGTTCCCAGTAGAACACTTAAACAATATGATGAGAAAATTGGTTTCTAATATTTTTTACCGAAGTATAATTAACATACAGTGTTATAGTAGTGTCAGCTGTACAATACAATAATATAATGGTTTGAAGTATTTTTTGAAAATAAATTACTAATCCTGAAATAAAGCACTGAAAAATCAAGTCACATTTGAAATGTGGATATTATTATTTTTTTCCTGGGAAATATACAGAAGAATGCCAAAGACAACCCCAAGACACACATGTTTATATATGTGATTATAAGGTGGTCCAAAGTACCATCCTAACAAAATAATTGTAACTCCCATTTGTTGAAAGTTCTATGTGTTATTTGACATTTTATATGCATCATGTAATTTCATCCCTATACCAACTCTAGGAGGTAGAACGGAAACTAAGACTCAAAAATAAATCTCCTAAGGTTATCTTTATAAAGTACTGTCTAATTGTTGAGAGAAACCATATACATAATTAAGGTAGAAGAAGAAGGGAGGAGGAAGGAAGGAAGGAAGGAAGGAAGGAAGGAAGGAAGGAAGGAAGGAAGGAAGGGAGAGAAAGAAAGAAAGAAAGAAAGAAAGAAAGAAAGAAAGAGAGGGAGGGAGGAAGGGAAGGTGGAAAAATTGAGAGATAGAGGAGAGGAAGGGAGGAAAGGAGGAAGAAAGAGGGAGAGAGAAAGATAAACCTTGCCATTATTTTAACATAGTTCAGTAAGCACTACATTTTGATAAATAGCACAGGCTGCTCCTAAAACACAAAGAACCTTAATAGCCATCATTTCTTGAACACATACTATGTGCCAAATGCAATCATCTTCATATCCATAATCTCATTCAATCATCACAACTATCCAATGAGGTATAAAAAGTTGTCATTCTTAATATTTTTATTACGATGTTTAAAGTGATTAATTTTCCCCATATAATACAGTTAGACAATAGAAAAGCTGAAGTCAGAATCTGCATATAAGACTCCAATTCCTTCATTCAATAAGGCTGAGGAATGCATAGGAGGAATCTCTAAACCAGTCTGACAAATGTCCCTGGCAAACATTTTTCAAATTTGTACCTTCCAGAGACACATTTTGGTCAACGTAGCATCTCTGGAGTAGAGTCTTAAGTTTCAGGTGTTAATTGTCTATGAATTATGTAAATACAAAGCTCTTCAGGCTTCTGGGGAAAAGAATCTCATTGATGGTCTGTGTGCACAAAGGGCCAGAGAATTAGTGTTGAGGCTACACCCACTATGGAAAACAACAGTAAAATAGAATTGCCAGATTTGGTTACTAATTTTTTTTTAAGCTTATTTATTTATTTTGAGAGAGACAGTGAGAGTGAATGGGGGTAGGGGCAGAGACACATGGAGAGAGAATCCCAAGCAGTCTCCACACTATCAGCACAGAACCAGATGCAGGGCTCAAACTCACAAACTGTAAGATCATGACCTGAGCAGAAATCAAGAGTCAGATACTTAACTGATTAAGCCACCCAGGAGCCCTTGATTCACTCACTTTTGTGATCCTTTCATTTATCCTTTCATTTACCTATTATGCTAAGGATACTTTCTTTCTGGGAATTTTCTCTCCTCACGTACTGGCACTAATCTCTATTACTTTTCTCCCACCACTCAGCAATTTCTCTCTCTGGCTTCCCACTCCCCACCCAAAGAACCTTAACTTTGGAATCCTTCAGGAATCTGCCTTTTGGCCATTCTCAAGTCATTTAAATTATCTTGCCCATTTTCATAGTTTCATCTTTCATTTATTTAATGAAAAATTTCAAATAATATCTGAAGGCAGCTGTGGTTTCCAAGTTCTTGAAGATAGATGTTCCTTCTGAACATTGCCATATGGATTTCTCATGCGTAAATCAAATTCATGTTCAATTCAATTATGTTCAAAACCAAACTGATCATCTTCCCCTATGCCCTATACTTGTTCTTAATCCTTTATATTCTGAACAAAGCTTATAATTTTCACAAAATTAACCAATTCTCTAAATCATAACTCTGGGAGTTGCCCTGTATGTTTACATCTTTCCCAGTCACCAAGTCCCTTCTGCTCAAACTCTAAAGACTTTCTCCTTCCATCTCTTCTTTATTTAAGCACAAAATAATCTCTTTCAGATCTTCATGCTATCTAACCATGCCTATTAAATTAACCTACAAATAATAATAACATATTATAAATATAAAAGGACAAGGGCTCCAAAGCAATAACAACATCTATTTATTAAGCATCTTCTCTATGCCAGAAAAATAAAAACAAGAAAACAATCCTCTAAACAATCCTTTAGACTGAATAAAAATGAGAAAGTCACACATTTCCACATTTCTCTCGTAATGCTATAAATATAGGGAAAGTCAGAAAGAGATTAAGTTTATTTGGGATCTTGAACAAAACCTTTTTAGGAACCATTACATCAGGTTGAATGAAATTTTGTTAGTCTCCAGAGGCTGGTTAAGGGAGATTTGAAAAGATACTCTTCTTATCTGGGTGTTTCCGTTAGGGAGGACATTCGAACAAAGGTTCTGGTCAATTGAGATTAAATTGGTCATTGACTCCACATAGGTAACAGTCAGCAGAGGGATCAGACAGGGTCAACCATGTAATGCAAGTATTGGCACAGGATGACATTCATGTCTGTCAACAGACAGCAGCTCAGACTCCAGCATGAAAAATACATATAGCTGTCTTGTGACCTGGCATCAAAGTAGTGTTTAGAAGGTTCTATTAGGACATTTTTAAGATACGGCTAACCAGGTAAAAAGTCCATTGCCCCTGACCAATGACATTTATTTGTTGTTTGCTTCAGCAAACATTTATTAAAACCCTGTTCTGTGCCAAGTAGAGAAGTGCTCTATAAAAGAAGACACTGGAGTGTAATGTGTAGTCTGAATAACATAAATTTATTAGAAAACAAGGGTGTAAACTATTATTTTTAAAAAATTTTCAATATTAGATGCTAGGAAAATATTTAAATAAATGTGAAAGAAGAAGAAATTAACAAAGATTAAGAGCACAAATGAATGAGTTAACTATAAAACCAAAGTTGATTACTTAAAAAGAAAATATATGGGGGCATCTGGGTGGCTCAGTCAGTTAAGCATCCGACTTTGGATGTCACGATCTCACAGTTTGTGGGTTTGAGCCCTGCATCGGGTTTTGTGCTGACAGGTCAGAGCATGGAGCCTGTTTCAGGTTCTGTGTCTCCCTCTCTCCCTGCCCCTCCCCTGCTTGTGTTCTATCTCTCTCTCTCTCTTTCAAAAATAAATAAACATTAAAAAAAAAGCCAAAAAGAAAATATATGAACTTATTTAAAAGTGGTCAAGAAATTTTTAGAGAAAGCACGATTAATGGCATAAGAAATGGAAAAGAAAACAAAAGGATAGAGAAATAAAAATTTAAATATAATGGTTTAAGGATGCATAAGTATAACAATATATTGGGTAACAGATATAAAATTAACTTTATAGAAAAACATCAATCACCAATTTAGCCCAAGAAGTCAAATCCAACAGAAATGGCAATGATGAGGAAATTTGAAGAAACCAAATTTGAAGAAAAAAAAAAGTAGAGTATTTCTAAAATTCTAGTAGAGTGAAAAAGAAGAAATTTTGCACTACCATCCCCTCCAGCAAGGATCATTTGGCAATGCCTGGGAACAGTTTTGGTTGTCACGACTGGGGAGGGAGTGCTACTGGCATCTAGTGGGTCCAAGTCAGGGTTGCTTATATCCTCAAATGCACAAGACAACAAGGACTATCCAGCCCAGATTGTTAACAGGGCTGAGGTTGAGAAATCCTATTCTTGAGCATATAAATAGATGAAAAGCTATTCATCTAATTACTTATGATGGCACATGCAAACATTATAAATAACCTTTTAGCAAGTCAGATGTAACTGTTCCTTTAAAGAATATTGCACTTTGAAACAGTACACTTTGTCTTACAAATGAAAAAAATATTCAGTTCAAGAAATCTATTAATGATGTGGCTATACTAACAGATTACTGGTGGAAAACCTGATCAAGACTTGAGGGAAAAATCAGAAAATGCAATGGCAATTCATGATAAAATTATTAATATTTAGGAAGAAAATAGCTCCCTGAATGAAAGACATCTTCTAGAAATTTGGAACAAAACATATTTACTGGTGACCAATTAAAAGCATTTCTTTTTTTTTAATTTTTTTTATTATTATGTTTATTTCTGAGACAGAGAGAGACAGAGCATGAGTGGGGAAGGGGCAGAGAGAGAGAGAGATACAGAATCAGAAGCAGGCTCCAGACTCTGAGCTGTCAGCACAGAGCCTGACGCGCGGCTCGAACTCACAAACCGTGAGATCTTGACCTGAGCTGAAGTCGGTCGCTCAACCGACTGAGCCACCCAGGCGCCCCTAAAAGCATTTCTATTAAGGTCAGTACAAGATAAAGATATTTACTATCACAACTAGTATTCAACATTCTATGGAAAAATCTTAGTAAATGAAAAAAGATAAGTAAATAAAAGGAGAGTGTTACTCTTAAAAAGAAATTTTTAAAAGAACTTTATTTAGGTTTTAATTGATTCTTTACTTAAAAATCTAAAAGAAAAGACTGCAAACTCTTAAAATAGAGTTCAATAATGTGACCACATAGAATATAAATAAATAAATAGCTATTCCTGTTCATAAAAATTAACCATTGAGGGAATTTTATAAAAATAAGGATTTATTTACAGTCGCCACCAAACTATAAAAGTATTGGTATAATACAATGTCTGTATTGTTAGAGAGAAGAGGCCTCTAAAGATTTAGTGAAGAACATAAAAAACGTCTTTTATTTCTTTCCTGAAGATAGAAATATCCAATAGTGAAACAATGTGAATTCTTGCATTAATATTCTCATAAATTAAAGCATTTATCAATCAATAACACACAAGATTGTTTAATGGACAGTGATAGATGGATCCTAAAGTGTATTAGATACAATAAATGTATAAATATATTCAGTATAATATTGAAAATGACAAAGAGAGGGGATTTGTCCTTTGATATATCAAAATGTAAGATGAAGTTATTATAATAACAAAATATAATATTGTCAAAGTTTAAAAATATATGTCCCCAGGAAAGAATAGCATTTCAAAAAAATGTGTGATGAGGATAAAGAATATGATGACAATGGCATTTTATATCACTAGAAAAAGTAACTGATAGGTGATAAATGATATTTGGTCAATTGGCTAACAATTTATAAAAATATTCATCTATCCCTATTTTACACAGACCCCTGCATTTGAATTTAAAAATTCAAGGTAAAACCAACCCCTATAATAATATTAAGAGTAAATAAGGGCGCCTGGGTGGCTCAGTCGGTTAAGCGTCGGACTTCAACTCAGGTCACGATCTCGCGTCCGTGAGTTTGAGCCCCGCGTAGGGCTCTGGGCTGATGGCTCAGAGCCTGGAGCCTGCTTCAGATTCTGTGTCTCCCTCTCTCTCTGCCCCTCCCCCATTCATGCTCTGTCTCTCTCTGTCTCAAAAATAAATAAACGTTAAAAAAAAATTTTAAAAAAAGAGTAAATAAAAGAAAATGCATTTGTGACTTTTTTAGGGAACGCCTTCTACTTAAGATGAAAATAAAACCATTAAATAAAATACTGATAGAAAACACTGCACCCAACTTAAATACTATTGATTACAAAAAATGCCTGTAAACAAAATTAAAAGTACAGCATATCATACATGCATTAGAAGGCTAAGACCAAAGACTGCTGCTGCATGCCCTTCCAAATAGATTGTGTGTCTGTTGCTTGAGGACAGTCTGTGGTTTGATCGATGGTGAGGGAGTTGGGAATGGGAAACATAACACTAAGCAGATTTCTGTTTCCAGAGGCTTTGGTCATGAAGGACATAGTGGACATTGGAATGTATTATTCTGATCCAGTACCATAACAAGGATGAAGGCAGGTGTCTTTACTCCTACATTGATGGGAGGTAGGACCTTGGTGACCCATTCCCATTTAAGATTCCTCATCTGTAAACCTGGAACTTAAAAAAATATCCCTGCCTATTTCCAGTTTGTCTGTGATAACTGGTCAAATACCAAGATGCATTTGAAGTACTTCTTTCTTTTTTTTTTAATTTTTAATGTTTATTTATTTTTGAGAGAGAGGGAGAGACAGAGCACAAGTGGGGGAGGGGCAGAGAGAGAGGGAGACACAGAATCTAAGCAGGTTCCAGGCTCTGAGCTATCAGTGCAGAGCCCAGTGCAGGGCTCTAACTCATAAACTGCAAGATCATGACCTGAGCCGAAGTCGGACGCTTAACCGACTGAGCCACCCAGATGTCCCTGAATTACTTCTTTCTAAATATAAATGGCTTGTGTGAAGACACTTGTTAGAGAGCTCAGACTACCAGGATCCTGTAAAAAGGTGGAGCTGATGCCAAGTGAAAGAACTCAAAAAACTTATTTTCTAGCGAATGAGGATATGGAAATCAGTCAAATTTAAAAGCTGAGTGAAGCAATAAAGTATACAATACATGTCAAATTTGGACCACACAGAATTACAACAATTCACTCCACTTCCTTGACATAACTGAATTCAGTGTTTTTCTCCTTGGAATAAATATTCGTTTGCAAACTTCTGGCTGATATCTCACTTAATTCCCACAACATTCAGCTTGTGCCTGCCGCTCTGAACGCCTCTTCCCATTATCTGTACTCTTCTACTTCTGATTTGCAGTCCTGTGTTTCTCAGTACCTACCCTGCTCCGTGCCTCCCACTGGTTCATCCAACCTCACCCTCCACATTGGCTCTCACAGTCCCTCTCCTTGGTCTGCTCTTTCTGCTCCTGCCATCTTACCTGGCTCCCAACAGAGGCAGAGCTGCCTTTCCCACTCACCGACCAGCCACCTATGCATGTGGGTGCCTCTATAAGGAGCCCAGCATGTAACCCAGCCCTGCTGCCAAGAGACCCTTGGGGCTTAGAAATAATATAATCAGATGAGCAGCATGATTCTAGGTGTGAGGACTAGGCTTTCCCTAAGAGGCTCATCACTAGACTGAAGCAGATCAGTAATATGTTTACCATTCTCTTTTAATTATTTTTAAAATTATTGTTAATATTTAATTACTTAAATTTTAACTATTTAAATATTTGTAATATTTTTCAATAAATATAAACATTCTTTTTTCTCTCCATTAACTTTAGATCCTATTTATTGCCATATAAGCTGCAGGCAAGAAATACCTCACACTTCCTCCTTCTTTCCCTTCTCCATTCCCAAATTTAGTCACCTACACTGTAATATTTGTCTGGATAAGATATATAAATGTATGTAAAGTGTTAAAGCTATGATTAAATATTGCATATTTGTGTTTCAGTTGTTTGAGCCTTAAAGGAAATGAATTTTGACTGAAATTTTTTTTATTTGATTTTTATTTGATTAAATACACATTATTCAACACAGAATCTAGAATACATGGTGCTACTAATATAAAATCAATTCTTTCCTTTTCTACTGATTCTATTGCCCATAATTATGCCAAATTTCTATTTAATTTACATTGGACCATGGTTTTCTTGGACAACTATCTGTTTTCTGAAATTCAAATTACCTTCTATTTTCCTTGCTTACAGGATAAAGACAAGCTTTCTTCATCATCTCCCTAATGCCTTACTGCTATTTATTCCTAATGATAATTAAATGCTTGCAAAATCAAATGATCATACAAATATTCTCAAGATCTTATTAAAATGAAAATTCTGATTCATTAGGTCTGAGATGGAGCATGATTTCTGAATTTCTGACACCCCTTCTTCTCTGAGGATTTATTTTGTGCAAGGCTTTAAAACATTCTGCATTTTCTTAAGGTTATTTATTTATTTGGAGAGAGAGACAGCATGAGTGGGGGAGGGGCAGAGGGAGAGAATCCCAGCCATGCTCTACGCTGCCAGCACAGAGCCCAATGTGGGGCTTGAACTAAGAAAACTGTGATATCATAACCTGAACCAAAACCAGACACTCAACCTACTGAACCACCAAGGCGCTCCTATATTCTGCATTTTTTTAAAGTATATCAAAATGCTGCTTTCCTGGGAGTACTTTACATGATATCCTTGAATAATTTCCACTCATACTTGGTTGGCGATTGGATATCCATTTTATTTTGCTGAAGCACACACTCTGGTTTTATTAAGAAAAAAAAAAGGAGGCAGAAAATGATAAATATTCTGTGTTCCTGCCTGTCAAAAAAACTGTTTTTGCTCTTACACTTTATTGATGGATTTGGCTGTATATAGAATTGTTAGGCTATAATATTTCTCTGAACATTTTCAAGGTTTAGTTTAATGTAATGAATAAGACTAGAGATAAAAATTCTGGTTCTGTATGTCTACACTGTAAAACTTAACTCCTTGCTGCCTTAGTTTCTCTACCTGTAAAATGTTGATACCTATTTCATTGAGTTGTTGTACAGAATCAGTAAATCTGTAGTTTTTAAACTGTTAGAATACAAATTGGCATATAGAAACTATCAAGCAAATCTCCCCTATTCATAGCTAGGTTTGTATAAACCAAAATTAAACTTTCTGGTCTTTCTTTATAGGTCTTTACTCTAAAGCATTAGGTTCTACTTTTCTTATCCTTGGTACTTTGAAATTTCACAATATTGTTTCTATATATGCTTTTTTTTTCCAGTTCTTTATTATTTTTTCCTTCTTTGCTCAGTAGTATTCAATTGGATAAATGTAGCAAATTTGTTTAATCTCCAATTGACAGATTTGAGTTGTTTTCACATCTTAGCTGTTTATACATACAGCTACTATAAACATTCTTTGACACTTTTGGTACATATATAAAACACTTATTTGGGGTATGAACTATAAGTGGAATTGCTTGGTCAAAAAGATACTTACCTTGGGGGCACCTGGGTGACTCAGACGGTTGAGCATTTAATTTCAGCTCAGGCCATGATCTCACAGTTCATGCATTCAAGCCCCGCATCAGGCTCTGTGCTGACAGCTCAGATTCTGTGTGCTTTGGATTCTGTGTGTCTCTCTCTGTCCCTTTCCCACTCATGCTCTGTCTCTCTCTGTTTCTCAAAAATAAACATTAAAAAAAATTTTTTAAAGAGATGCTCACCTTTATTAGAAATTGCCAAAAAGTTTCCTGATGTGGCTGTACTTAGAACCTGAGTGTGTCAATTGACCCATATTTTTGCCAATACTTAGTGTTGTCAATGTATTTAATTTTTGTTATGCTAATAAGTTTATATTGGTATCTCATTGTGATTTGGTATTTTATTTCCTATGAATAATAATGCTGAGTACTTTCCACATGTGTATTCATCCACTGTCTTTTGTGACGTGCCTATTTAAATCATTTGCTTAAATCACTTCTCGGCCTTTTGGCTAAGATCAAGTGTAGTATCTGTTCTTATCAGTTTAATAAATTATTTGCTTAAAATTTTAATAAGCTGCTTGTTTTTTCATTAATTGATTATGGAACTTTATTTTTCAGTTATAGGCATTGTGAATATTTTCTCCATCTGTGACTTGCCTTTTCTTTTTTCTTTAATGTCTATTTATTTTTGAGAGAAAGACAGAAACAGAGAGAGCGTGAGGAAGACACAGAATCCGAAGCAGGTTCTAGGCTCTGAGCTGTCAGAACAGAGCCCCATATGGGGCTTGAACTTACAAACTGTGAGATCCTGACCCCAAAGTCAGATGCTCAACTGACTGATCCCCCCAGGCACCCCATGTTTGCCTTTTCAAATATATAATGCCACCTTTTGAAATTGATTTTTTAAAATTTTGATGAGGTTCAACTGTTGATTTATTTTCTTTCATAGCTAGTGCTTTTTGCAGGCTAAGAAATCTTTCCTTTCCTAAAGTTCATGACAATATTATTCTATTTTTTCTTTTAGAATATTTATAGTTCTAGCTTTCAAATCTAGGTTTATATTATAATTCAGTAAAGATTTTTTTGAGGTAGGAGTTAAGGTTCATTTTTCTTTTATACAGACAATTAGTTTAGTGCCATAAAGACATTTTTCTGTCCCTGAATTGCATTACTTTCTCTGCTGAAAATTAATTCTGCTTGAAGCTATTTCTGGTTTCTTTATCATTTTTTTCAATAATGTATTGATCTATCCTTACATGCATACAAGGCCACCCCTAAGTTATGTGGGACACAGTAGGATCACTGCCTAAATAGAAAACAATTTAATTAGATAAATAATTGAATTAAATTACATTTAGCAATTAATTAGATAAACTAATAAAAACTATGTTTAAAATCCACTGGCTGGTGATCTTGAATGGCTCAGTTAGTTAACTGCCCAACTCTTAATCTCAGCTCAGGTCTTGATCTAAGATCACAAGTTCAGCCCCACATTGGACTCTATGCTGGGCGTGAAGCCTAGTTTAAAAAAAAAAAAAAACCCACTGGCTCATGTGGAGTATAATTATTTATAGATGAAGATTTAAAATTAAGGATAAAATGTATTTATTGCTGTATTAGTTTGTTAGGCTGCCATAATAAAGTGCCACAAACTGAATAGCTTAACTGACAGAAATGTATTGCGTTATAGTTCTGGAGCTTAGAAGTCTAGGATTAAGGTATCAGACATGTTGGTTTCTTCTGTTGGCTATGAAAGTGAATCTGTTCAATGCTTCTCTCCTGGCTTCTGGTGGTTTGCTATAAAACTGGCTTATAGACACATCATCTTGATTTCTGCCTTCATGTCCACATGGTATTCTCTATCTATTTATATGTCTCTGGGTCCAAATTTCAATTTTTATAAGGACATCAGTCATATTGGACCAAGACCCACCCTACTCCAGTGTAAGTTCATCTTGGCTAACTATGTCTTTAATGACTCTATTTCAAAATAAGATATATTCTGAGGTACTGGGGGTTAGAAATTCAACATATAAATTGGGGTGGGGGGACACAATTCAACCCACAACAATTGTCCAAGCAGTGCACATACATTTTCTTGTCTTTTTCGGTCTCCAGGGCCTTCACTACAGTGTTAACACCAGCAAGGTTCTCCCTGAACTTTGAGGAAGCAGAGCATAGCCCTGATTATTTCCCCTCTAACCATGTTTGATTTCCTTCCTGAATGTGGTAATGAGCCCTGCATGGTGGAGCAACTGGCAGTGAGAGCACTTTCTTCAGGAGAGTAAGAAATGAGGACAAAAAACCATCGTTATACACCTTCTGAGGTCAGATAACAGACAGTTTAACCTTCTCCATTATGGTTGGAAGTTCTGCCTCTTGAGAAGATGCACAAAGTAACAAAAGATATTCATTGTAATTAGTGGACAGAGTCTGAACAATAAACTTAGTCAAGGAGGTCAGTTATTAGTTTCCAAACACAATGTCTCTGCACAATTAAAGGGAGAGAAATGTGACAATAGTTTGGGCTGCTTTGAGAGCCCAGGTAAAGTCATTGCCATGAACTTGCAATGGTCCCAATCTGATCATTGGTGCTATTGCTTCTAGCAGTTGCTCAGTGGTACAGGGGTAGCAGGAGACAATGACATAATAGTAGCTGTGATGGATAGATCGTGTTGAGGTTATTCACACAAGTATGGTTGAAATGATGAACTATGAGGACTATATTTCATAGACAAGAACTTGAAAAGAAAAGAGGACTGAAAAGATTGGGAAAATATACATAGGGTATGTTCAAGGATTCAGAGATTGAGTATCTCTGAGCTTTGGCAAGGTTCAGGCCATGTCCATTCATGATTGACTGAGTATCTACTGTGGAGATAGAGGACAACACAAGTGAGGATAGAAGAGCTATGGGGCTATGGATGGGGACAAGCTTTCGACACAACTACATGCAAGTATCCCAGGATTCTAAGGTCAATATCCTCAACAGCTTTTTCATCCATCAAAACTTCCTTTCCAAACATTTTTCTCTGTCTCTGCCCTCACAACCCCACAAAACCTAACTCACAGATTGGTGTGGCTACAAGTTCATGGTAACCAACCTTAACTAGACTCTCAATATTGCCCACAAATCTTTTCACTGTCTACTGGAGACTGAGGTTTAGAGCAGGTCTGCGAGCCAAGTGCACAAGTCCTCTGTGCATCATGCAGAGACACCAGCTTTTGAAACACACAAACCATGAGGATAACTTTACGAGACCAAATCAGGAAAGTACTGACCTGCCTGCTGCACACTCATTTCAGCAAGTCATGCCCAGCTAGAGTTGAAAAACACTGTGGATGGCCTAACAAGTTACTTCAATAAGAGCTTGGATATCATGTCTGCTTGGAGCCACCATAGCATTGGGGATCGTGGGAAGATTCATGAGATGAGGAAACTCAGGTCCTATCCCGAGATGTTTCATGTTATTTAGGGAGAAAATTCCTCTAGTTAAGAAAGAAGGAGAAACAGAAGCATGTGGCACTTTCTTCTACTTTCATTACACCAAGTGTTTAATCCACAACTGCTAACAGAAGCAGACACAGAAAAACAGTTACAACCAGAGATAACTCCAAAATTACAATGTGAGCCTGATCCCAAGAATAATAAAACCTTGAATATTTCCTGTAAACTGGGACTCCCTAACAAAAACAGTTGTACCCTAGATTTTTGTTATGCTGATATCTTAAAACAAACCATGACCTTTGTGAACATGATGATGGCAATTCACCATAAACAGATTACTATAACCCTGATAATGTTGGTAACATTTTGTGTGCTTTATTTCCCTATAAATGTATGTTGGGTTTAAATGGCAGAGTGTATCTTCTGAGTCTGACAACTGTGAACTCTGCAAAAAAAATATTACTCTCTGTTTTTAAACACATTTTTGTCAAATCTTCATTTATGACATATCCTTCATATTAGGGAATGCTGAGAAAAAAAATATATAAGAGGGGTGCCTGGGTGGTTGAGTCGGTTAAGTGTCTGACTTCAGCTCAGGTCATGATCTCACAGTTTGTGGGTTCGAGTCCCACATCGGCCTCTGTGCTGACAACTCAGAGCCTAGAGCCTGCTTCAGATTCTGTGTCTCCCTCGCTCTCTGCCCCTCCCCCACTCATGCTCTCTCCCTCTCTCCTTCAAAAATAAACAAACATTAAAACAACTTTTTTTTAAGAGAAAAGAAATAAGAGAATACCAGCAAGGGCCTACACAGGGAGTGACAGGAAGCTCTGCACAGACTTAACTGTTCAGGCTGAGCTAGGAGGGCTTTCCAGCTTCACAACTTTCCACAAACAACTATGGCAAGACCTCCATCTGGAATTTGTTTTCCCTCTCCTAATAAGAAGTGAAAGGGCTTAGACCATTGTACCTTGGGACACACAGAAGCACCAACAGATTGTCAACACCCTCATCAAACCCACAATATTGCCTATACATACTCGTATAGACACACAGTGACGTGTAATCACAGTGTCAGGTTTGGAGCTCAGTGTATGCCTTCATAAAACATGTGTGTTTAGTGGCTTTGTACTCACAGAGCCACACTATCCCACTAAATATGTATACCAACAGCAAATGATTATTTATACCTACACAAACACAGCTTATACACATACATTCACATGCAAATCCAGTCCTTACACATGTTTATTAACACATCTCTCAGATACACATCAACAAACATATCAACACACTTTCACATTCCACATTCCACATTTTGTTTCACTAACAAAAAATGCATGCATACAGATAAGCTCACACTCCTGTAATCTCAACAACACACATTCTTGCACATGCATTCAAATCCCCTGCTTTAGCTATGTGTATACAGAGGAGAGAGGCAAGCTAGGGGTTAATGCTTCCAGCTTACCCTCCAGTCTCAGAGGAAGCCAGAGTATGAGGCAGTGGGGCCCAAGAGGAAGGAAAGAATTAATGCTGGGGAAGGGAAAGGCCAGACTTAAACAGGTCTTTAAATAGGTCCGAACTCACAGTCTCCGTAAAAAGCTAAATCACAGGAGCCAGTTAGAGCTGCTTATGGTCAGAGATAAAGCAGAGCTCAAGGTGAGTGGTCCCCTGTGCCCCAGTCATCTCTGCCCTTCCCAGAGAACAGTAGGACTCACAGAGTCTCTAAGAATCTGAAATGCAACGCAATGCACTGTGCAGAATGACCTGACTTATGCCGGCTCCAGGTCCAGAGATCCATGACTGGTGAATTTCCTCCTGAGATGGGGAGACAATTCGCTGCTCACACTGTGTCCTCCAGGGAAATTCTAGACAAGTAGGCAGACTGCCTCCACACTCAATCCCTCCACAAAGGACACAGGATCTGAACCCTACCCCACTTCGGCATTCTTGCTACATGCCTTACTTTTAGATACCCCAAAGTGAGAGAACAGACTAAATTTCTCTGAAGCCATTCCTTAGCAAGATCTCAGCCCATTTTATCCTTTACCCTTCCAGACTTGAGCAACTCGATTAAACTGATGAACATACCTATTTCTACATAATGAGTGGGGTAATTGAAGTCAACAGAGGTAGTGGTATCAGCACTGGATTCAAACCCATACTCACAGATGAAAACTGAGCTCCAGCAGTGTGAGAACATTTTTCTTGCAACCATATTCCCTGAAACAAAAGTTACGCCAAGTTCTCACAAATTATATTGTACTTTGGAGAACAGAAACATTGAATCTGAAGTTCAATGTGTGATCACCCTGGCTGTAACATAGAAAAAAAGATGGCTTAATTTCTTCTATCAATAAGCACTATGCTCACATGAGGTCTAGCATATGGTAGGCAAGGACAGGGACATATTTATAAGCAGGGAAAGGGGGAAGGAATTTTGGGCAAGAAGGGAAATTATATTGCTCTTCTTTTTCCTACTTTTTAGGGAATGTACATCTCTTTCCCCCAACTCAGCAGAAGTTGATGACCTGTGTCTCCCCTCAGAATTACTATTGAAAACCTCACACACTGCACACACACACAAAAAAAAAAAAAAAAAAAAAAAAAAAAAAAAAATGACCTAAGATTGGTTAGTCTTGACTAATGGTTAATTGGTTAACTCCTTGTCCACTCCACATTAGTTGCAGACTTAACTCCTTGCAAGTCTGAGGAGGGAAAAAGACAAAGGAAATGCTGATAGTGAGGACATCAGATTCCATTGGAATGTAAATGTAGAGAAGAAAGAGAAGCACCAGTCAAGAGCCCCATCTCCTACCTCAGACTTGGGTTCCTGGTCACCACCTAAGAGTCACCACTCCAAAAAGAGTATGTAGAACAGGTAAGTTCCCCATGAAGGCTGATGGGCAGAAGTGTGTAAGTGTGTATTAAAAACAATAACATGTAAAAGCAAATAGTGTTATATTTACAAAATTAGCAACATTTTCTATGAGTAAGTAGATTATTATGCACTTTGAGACATTGTAGGTTTACCCAGCACCTTTATCAGTGTAACAAAAATGGCCTCATTATGTTCTCCCAGCTGCCCATGAGACCCAGTGAGTATGTCTTCACAAATGGAGGGTGATTTACAGGGGGCAGAAGGGAAGGAGAAAAGAAGATTCTGGTTCAAACAGAAGATAAAACTGAAAGCCAGGCAGAAGTGCATGAAAAAGAACGTTAAACACCAGATAACGTGTGTGTTTCTGAATTTTCACTATGCCCTGGAGAGGAGTATTTGTTCTGAGCAAAGCCCTAGCTATTATCTAGGTAGGATAGTAAAGTTTCCAAATTAAAGCAAAATTTATAAGTTCTGATCCACATTTCTCTCATAATGCTATAAATATAGGGAAAGTCAGAAAGAGATTAAGTTTATTTGGGATCTTGAACAAAACCTTTTTAGGAACCATTACATCAGGTTGAATGAAATTTTGTTAGTCTCCAGAGGCTGGTTAAGGGAGATTTGAAAAGATACTCTTCTTATCTGGGTGTTTCCGTTAGGGAGGACATTCGAACAAAGGTTCTGGTCAATTGAGATTAAATTGGTCATTGACTCCACATAGGTAACAGTCAGCAGAGGGATCAGACAGGGTCAACCATGTAATGCAAGTATTGGCACAGGATGACATTCATGTCTGTCAACAGACAGCAGCTCAGACTCCAGCATGAAAAATACATATAGCTGTCTTGTGACCTGGCATCAAAGTAGTGTTTAGAAGGTTCTATTAGGACATTTTTAAGATACGGCTAACCAGGTAAAAAGTCCATTGCCCCTGAACAATGACATTTATTTGTTGTTTGCTTCAGCAAACATTTATTAAAACCCTGTTCTGTGCCAAGTAGAGAAGTGCTCAGGTTGGTGTACTCGTTAGGGCCGACCTCATGAAAATTCATCATGCAGGACAGGAGTTAGTAAATTATCACCTGCAGACCAAATCCAGCTTGCAGCCTGTTTTTGAAAATAAAATTGTATTGGAATGTAGCCACACTCACACATTTCCATATTGACTGTGCTGCTTTCATGCTACCATGCCCAAGCTGACTAATACCAACAAGATTGTATGGCCCACAAAGACTAAAATATGCGTGATCTGACCTTTCACAGAAAACAGTTGCTGGCCCCTAATCTAGGAGGAGACATTCACTATACATAACAGGTTTAACTGCAGGTGTACAATCTGTCACTCAGTTATCCTCCAGCCCAAATTCTCCTGGTAACTCCTAGAATCAAAAATAACTCATCCTCACTACGTACAATGCCATTAAGACAAAGTGCTTTGCAAACTGGTTTCCTGTCCTGAAAAGTTCCCAAGTGGCTTAAATAAATGGCTGAAAAGAACCTGTTGGAAAGGTTAAACAAATCATTTTGTCCTAAACAATAGAAGGATGAGAATTACTATTAGTGACATTATTTGTTAAGATAGTTTTCTCTTAACAGATTCTACTTTCATGGATAATATTGATTCTTATACAGAAACTACACTTGCAGCTAGTATGTTCTGACACTACTTTGAGTGACATAAATATGAATGAAGGCTAAAGAATGACATCACTTTATGTTCCAAAATTTAATTTATTAAAACATTTGAAATTATTCCAGTTTACTTTTAAAGTCAATCAACCTATTATTCAATGGCTTCTTCTAAAATATTATAAATAATACTAATAACTTATTTCATTGTTATCACCTGTAGAGCATAGATTACCTTCCCAAGGAAACCAAATTAACCATCCTGTGATGCTGGCTTTAGAGAACAGCTCTTCACATCCTGCATACTTCATCCTACTTGGGATCCCAGGACTCGAGAATTCCCAATTTTGGATTGCCTTTCCTCTCTGTGCCATGTATGTTGTGGCTATAATTGGCAATACCACTGTCCTCCATATAATCCGAATTGACCACACTCTGCATGAGCCCATGTACCTCTTTCTAGCCATGCTGGCTATCACTGACCTGGTCCTCTCATCTTCCACCCAACCTAAAATGCTGGCTATACTCTGGTTTCATGCTCATGAGACTGAATACCACGCCTGCCTCATCCAGATGTTCTTCATCCATGCCTTTTCCTCTGTGGAGTCTGGGGTACTCATGGCTATGGCCTTGGACCGTTATGTGGCCATCTGCTTCCCACTCCGTCACTCAAGTGTCCTGACCCCAGCTGTAGTGGGTAAATTGGGAGCAGCTGTGATGATGAGAGCATTGCTGTTGGTGAGCCCCTTCTGCATTATGGTCTCCAGGATGCCCTTCTGCCCCAACCAGATCATTCCTCAGTCATACTGTGAACACATGGCTGTGCTAAAGCTGGTGTGTGCAGATACTAGAGTAAATCGTGCATATGGGCTCTTTGGGGCCTTCTTTGTGGTTGGCTTTGATATGATTGTCATCAGTGTATCCTATGTGATGATTTTGAGAACTGTTCTGGGGTTGCCTTCTGGTGAAGCCCAGCTCAAGGCTTTTGGTACATGTGCGTCCCATATCTGTGTCATCTTGGCTTTTTATATCCCAGCGCTCTTTACATTCCTCACCCACCGCTTTGGACATCATGTGCCCCGAGCAGTACATATCATGTTTGCCAATCTCTATCTCCTGGTTCCTCCCATGCTCAACCCCATCATCTATGGAGTTAGAACCAAGCAGATCAGGAACAGGGTTATTCAAGGTTGTTGTTGGAAAGATCCTTGAGCCAAAAGTCATAGTATAACAACCAACCCAATCACCTCACTGATCTAGGAACTCAAATGCAGATAATTTGTCATGCCATCACATATCAGCACAAAGTCATCTCTGTGAGCAAAAGGCCCAGAGTTTAGTAACCCTCCAGAGTAGAACCAATTTTCAGGATGCCCACAAGAGCTCTCTGAGAGATGTGATTAACCACAAATGCTGAGTTGACCAATTTTCATCATCATAAGAAAACAGTGAAAAATATGTCAACCTACCAAATTAGTGAAGATTTTAAAGAATGCCATTTCCTGTCCATCAACTGATGAATGATAAAGAAATTGTGGTTTATATACACAATGGAGTACTACAGGGCAATGAGAAAGAACAAAATATGGCCCTTTGTAGCAATGTGGATGGAACTGGAGAGTGTGATGCTAAGTGAAATAAGCCATACAGAGAAAGACAGATACCATATGCTTTCACTCTTATGTGGATCCTGAGAAACTTAACAGAAACCCATGGGGGAGGGGAAGGAAAAAAAAAAAAGAGGTTAGAGTGGGAGAGAGCCAGAGCATAAGAGACTCTTAAAAACTGAGAACAAACTGAGGGTTGATGAGGGGTGGGAGGGAGGGGAGGGTAGGTGATGGGTATTGAGGAGGGCACCTTTTGGGATGAGCACTGGGTGTTGTATGGAAAACAATTTGACAATAAATTTCACATATTGAAAAAATAAATAAATAAATAAAAGAATGCCATTTCCATAGACCACCAAGGTGAAAATTATTTTTACACTATCACTAGAAGTACAAGTCGGTAAACCTTGTTAAAAAGGGCACTTGAAATTTCTACCAGAACAATTAGAAAACACATGTATTCCCCATCTTGGGATCTCTTTATAAAAATAGAATTTGAAAAAAAAAAATTCAAAGGCACATACAGATTCATTATTTATAAAAACAAAAACTGGAAAACATTCTAATAATAACCTATAAGACCCAGATGAAGAATAAACAATTGAATATCATGTAACATTTAACTAATGTATTTGCAAAGAGTATGGAAAGGTATGTAAAATGACCAAGATAGAACATTAAAGAAAAAAGAAAAAAACATTTGCCCATAAGGCTATGGCCAATTCAAAAAGAAATATGAGGCATAGAAAAATATTCTGGAAATACATCCAAAATCTAATAATAGCAACTCAGAGGAGTGATATTTGTGGTTTCTTAATTTTATTTCTTCATTTTTATGTATTATTTAAAATTATCCTTGATTGAGGAAGCTTAATTTTAGTGTGAGCAAATGTAATTGAAACAACAAAAGTGTACAAAGAGGTTATTTCAGTGCCTAAGCCTAGGGGAAGGCAGTGGGCAAACTGAGAAGATGAAGGACTCTAGAATAACTTCCAGAAAATCTTTAAACTCCAGATGTGAAATTAAACCAGAATCACAACCTTTTGAGACTGGTAAGAATGAGGATTAGGTATGCTGAGCATTGGATTCTCCTTCCAAAATTTCCTAAATCCCTGATTCAATGGATTTCAGAATGACAGAGTGTGGGAAAAGAATGAAGGAGAATTTCCCTTCTGAAGATAACTATACTGTATGGTTAAAGGTAGTGAGAAAATCACTAGAAGTTTTAGTATTTGTTAATATTTAATTTCCTTTTATATTAACATTTTAAGCTATTATTAGAAACTATTTTTTACTTTCATTTTTTTCTTTATGAGGTATACTTCTACAAAAAGTTGTACTTATTTAATGTATATATTTTGATGGTTTGAACATATGCTACAGACATAATACCATCACCACAAACAAGGTACAATCACCCACCACAATTATTGAATTGATCTTTTTATCATCCTGCACCATTCTCCTGTTAAAGCCAATACTGAAAAGGTTCTAGGCACTGAGGCTTTTATGTTACTAAAACCAACATCAGTTGAAGGTACTTTAAGAAGAATCAGGAACATGTTTGCTTCTCCCAGAAGAAAAACTATTGGAGACTAAACGTGTCCCCAAAAATGAATAGGTATTCTGAAGGAGCATTTTCATGATCCCCAAATTTTAGAGTTATCAACGGACTGTTATACTGTTATCAGCAAATCAGTTAGTGATTGTGAGCCCCTCTTCCTCTTTTTAAAATCAACTTTATCTCTGTATAACTTGTGACAATAAAATGTAAGTATTTTAATGCACAGTTTGAAGAGTTCTAACACATATAAATGCCTCTGTAGCTCCCACCCCAGTTAAGACATAGAACATTTTCAACACTTTGGAAAAGTTTCTCTTGCCTCTCTGGAGCCAGTCGCCACCTCTGTACCCAAACCAGGCAAAGCCTGATCTGATTTCTTTCAATATATGTTTATTTTCTCTCACTAAAACTTTCATAAATCTAAGAACAAATAATATATTCTTTTAATTCTGGTGTCTTTCACTCAGTATAGAGATTTTCAGATTCAGCCATACTGTTGTATGTATATGATAAGTAGTTATTTACTATTATTTCTGAGCAGTATATTCTATTTTTTCAACATACCAGTTGTCACCATTTTCCTTTACTTCAGCCCTTCTATTCTTCTTCCAAACATATTCTCTTCTTATCTGTGTTAGGGTTTTGCTCTAAATCGTTCCACGTCCCCCAGTTGTTATTTTCTAGAATATTCTATCTTCCTCTCAACATCCTTTAGATATCAACTAATACAACCTTATCAGTGAAGTGTGCTTAACTCATATATGTCAACTAATTCTTGCCCCCCACCGTAATTTTCTTTCAACATAAATATTTTATTTCCTCCTTATCTTAACAGAATATGTAAATATTCAAATACTTATTCACCATCAGTTAGTATGACTTGAATATAACTTCCATAAGTATAGCATACTTGTTCACTATTCTATCCCAAACCTAGCTCACCAGAAAAAACTACTTACATGAATGAATGATTAAATTTTTACATGTGCCTGCTACCATCGTCACAACAATTCCACTCCCGACCACAAGATGGCATTGGCAGGTCCATTTTTGCCTCCTTCCTGCAAAATGGGATACCAGACATTTCAGTCCTAAGGCCTCCTTTCATTATTCCCATGGAAACTTTGAAGGTTGTTATCTGTCTGATAAGATACCTTTGACAGATAAATAACAATTTGTCCCTCACTCACTTCTTTTTATTTACAAATATAAAATACGTGGAACATTTTACATTTCTCTTCAAGAAATACCTATGAAGTGATTATCTTGCACCAAATATTATTCTATGAGAGGATGGGACTACCATAGACACAGGAGAAAATGGCAATCAGAGAACCTCGTTAGTATGAAACGATCAAATGAAGCACACTGAATTCCAGCTCCAGTAGAAAACCTACTTACTTAAACTGTGCAGCTCTATCATGACTAGAAGTACCCTTAAGTATCATGAATCAGTGAAAATACAAGACTGCCTTCATTACAACATGAAGAACCAGTGGGTCCAGGACATCAAATCTGTAACTAACCCCAGGCACCTGTACTCATTTCCAAAAACTAGCAAGTGAGTACTTTGAGCAAGAGACTTGATTTCCCATTTGTACATGGGCAGAGTCATCCCAGTGCCTCTCTTCTCTCAGCACACACCTCTAGGGTGACCTAGTGGCTAAGAGAAGCCAGTCAGAATTTAACAAAAGCAGGTCAGCTTCTCCTGGTTTTTAAACATTATTCAGGGCTGAGATCTGCTGTCTGAGCTCAGTTCTGCAGTAACTTCAAGAGGGGAATAATGCATCATCAGTATTGTCTACTCTGCACAGAGCCAAACACAGTGTTATTAGTATGATGTATTTCATGCTCAAAGTCAACAAGCATTTCTTCACCACTTACTATGTGCCAGTACTGTGTTTGGTGCTGGGGTTATGAACATAACAAGTTCATAGTTGATCCTAAAATCCCCTCCTCCAACCTCTTCCAGCACCTGCTACAATCTACAGTCATCACCCTCACCCACTTATACCCTGATGACCTGATTATGTATTTATTATTGATTCTCTGCTACATCTGTTATGCCTGAGCTCACTAACTAATCTTACTCTATCTTTGAGGCTAGAGCTCAGAAAACAGAAGAAGAAGAAAGGCCCAAGGAGGTATGATGCCTCACTTAGCAGAGCCTTGTCCTCATCCCCATCCCAGATAAACCTGGAGTCTCAGTCTTTGATTTCCAGTTCTGAATGTGCATATTTTAGGTATGGACCATCACGGAAGTGTTTGGGATTCACTACTTTCTAGAAGCCCTAGAGTTAAGAGCCATGTTATTTCTTTTGTTTTCTAAACTTTATCTATTTGTTTTGAGAGAGAGAGAGAGAGAGAGAGAGAGTATTGGAGGGGCAGAAAGAGGAGAGAGAGAATACCAAGGAGGCTCCATGCTGTCAGTGTGGAAACTTTTTTCCCAGAAACTTTGGCTTATAGACACATCATCTTGATAACTACCTTCATGGCCAAATGCAATTTCTCTCTACCTATACATCTGTGTTTCCAAATTTCCCCTTGTACGAAGACAGCAGTCACATTGGATTAGGGCCCACCCTACTCCAACATGACCTCATTTTATCCACCTACACTCTGATGACAAAGTCATATTCTGAGGTACAGTGGAGTAGAAATTCAACATATAAATCGAGGTTGGGGGACACAATTCAACCCACAACAATTGTCCAAGCAGTGCACATACATTTTCTTGTCTTTTTCGGTCTCCAGGGCCTTCACTACAGTGTTAACACCAGCAAGGTTCTCCCTGAACTTTGAGGAAGCAGAGCATAGCCCTGATTATTTCCCCTCTAACCATGTTTGATTTCCTTCCTGAATGTGGTAATGAGCCCTGCATGGTGGAGCAACTGGCAGTGAGAGCACTTTCTTCAGGAGAGTAAGAAATGAGGACAAAAAACCATCGTTATACACCTTCTGAGGTCAGATAACAGACAGTTTAACCTTCTCCATTATGGTTGGAAGTTCTGCCTCTTGAGAAGATGCACAAAGTAACAAAAGATATTCATTGTAATTAGTGGACAGAGTCTGAACAATAAACTTAGTCAAGGAGGTCAGTTATTAGTTTCCAAACACAATGTCTCTGCACAATTAAAGGGAGAGAAATGTGACAATAGTTTGGGCTGCTTTGAGAGCCCAGGTAAAGTCATTGCCATGAACTTGCAATGGTCCCAATCTGATCATTGGTGCTATTGCTTCTAGCAGTTGCTCAGTGGTACAGGGGTAGCAGGAGACAATGACATAATAGTAGCTGTGATGGATAGATCGTGTTGAGGTTATTCACACAAGTATGGTTGAAATGATGAACTATGAGGACTATATTTCATAGACAAGAACTTGAAAAGAGTACTGAAAAGATTGGCTATATATATATATATAAGTTTTGAAGGAATTGATGATGTGAAAAACAAGAAATGAGGGGCACCTGGATGGCTCAGTCAGTTAAGCATCCAACTTCAGCTCAGGTCATGATTTCACGGTACGTGAGTTTGAGCCCCGTTAGGACCTGTGCTGACAGCTCAGAGCCTGGAGCCTGCTTTGGATTCTATTTCTCTCTCTCTCTCTCTCTCTCTCTCTCTCTCTCTCCTCCTCCTCCTCCTCCTCCTCCCCCACTCATGCCTCATGCTCGCTCACTCTCGCTCTCTCTCTCAAAAATAAATAAACATTAAAAAATATATTAAATTTTTAAAAAGGAAACACAAAATGAGTAAAAAAAAAAAGTAGAAAGATACAATGGTGTCATTAGAATAACATGCTCAAGGATTCAGATTGATTGATATGCTGTGGCAAGGTTCAGGACATGTCCATTCGATATTGACTAAGTATCTATATGGAGACAGAGGAAAACACAAGTGAGGATCAAAAAGCTATGAGGCTCTGGATGGGGATCTTTTGACATAGTTACACTGAAGTGTCCCAGGATTCTTAGGTCAATATTCTCAACAACATCTTCTTCCATCAAAACTTCCTTTCCAAACGTTTTTCTCTGACTCTGCCATCATAACCCCACAAAACCTAACATAAAGATTGGTGTGGCTACAAGTTCATGGTAAAACACCCTAACTAGGCTCTCAATACTTCCCACAAATCTGTACATTCTACCAAAGACTGAGATTTAGAGCACGGGTGTGAGCCTGGTTCACAAGTCCTCCATGGATCCTGCAGAAACACCACCTTTTGAAACACACAAACCATGAAAAGAACTTTACAAGAGTAAATCAGGAACGTACTGACCTGCCTACTACACATTGATTTCAGCAAGCAATACCGAACTAAACTTGACAAACAGTGTGGCTGACCTAACGAGTTACTTCTATAAGAACTTGGGTACCATGTCTGCTTGGAAGCACCATGGCACTGAGAATCTTGGGAAGATTCATGAGATGAGGAAACGCAGTTCCTACCCTTAGATGTGACATTGTATTGAAGGAGAAAAGCTCCTCTCATTACAAAAGAAATGGGGGGTGGGGGAGAGATGAAGGATGGAAGAGGAGGAGGAGGAGAATAAGAAGAGAAGAAGGAAGAAGGGGAAGAGGAGGGAGGAGGAGGAAGAGGAAAAGAACAACAACAACATCATCAACAACAACAAGGCACTTTCTTCTACTTTCATTACAGCAAGTGTTTAATCTATGACAGCTAAAAGAAGCAAAGAAAACTAATTTGCAACCAGAGATAACTCCAAAATTACAATGTCCCCTGCTCCCTAGAATAATAAAACCTTGAATATTTCCTATAAACCTGGACTCCCTAACAAAACCAGTTGTATCCCATATTTTTTCTTCTGCTGATCGTTTAAACTAAATCATGACCTTTGTGAACATAATGATGGCAATTCACCATAAACAGGTTATTGTAATCCTGATAATGGTGGTAATATTACATGTGATTTGTTTCCCTATAATTATATGTTGGGTTTTAGATTTTGCAAAGCATGGTTTCTGAAGTCTGACAGCTTTCATCTGTGCAAATAAATCCTTACTTTCTGGTTTTAGTTATTTATTTGTCAAATATTCCTTTGACATATCCTCTATCAAGGAATGCTGAGAAAAATAAATATGAGAATACCAGCTAGGCCTACACAGAGAGTGACAGGAAGCTCTGCACAGACTTAGCTATTCAGGCTGAGCTAGGAGGGCTTTCCAGCTTCACAACTTTTCACGAACAACTATGGCAAGACCTCCATCTGGAATTTGTTTTCCCTCTCCTAATAAGAAGTGAAAGGGCTTAGACCATTGTACCTTGGGACACACAGAAGCACCAACAGATTGTCAACACCCTCATCAAACCCACAATATTGCCTATACATACTCGTATAGACACACAGTGATGTGTAATCACAGTGTCAGGTTTGGAGCTCAGTGTATGCCTTCATAAAACATGTGTGTTTAGTGGCTTTGTACTCACAGAGCCACACTATCCCACTAAATATGTGTACCAACAGCAAATGATTATTTATACCTACACAAACACAGCTTATACACATACATTCACATGCAAATCCAGTCCTTACACATGTTTATTAACACATCTCTCAGATACACATCAACAAACATATCAACACACTTTCACATTCCACATTCCACATTTTGTTTCACTAACAAAAAATGCATGCATACAGATAAGCTCACACTCCTGTAATCTCAACAACACACATTCTTGCACATGCATTCAAATCCCCTGCTTTAGCTATGTGTATACAGAGGAGAGAGGCAAGCTAGGGGTTAATGCTTCCAGCTTACCCTCCAGTCTCAGAGGAAGCCAGAGTATGAGGCAGTGGGGCCCAAGAGGAAGGAAAGAATTAATGCTGGGGAAGGGAAAGGCCAGACTTAAACAGGTCTTTAAATAGGTCCGAACTCACAGTCTCTGTAAAAAGCTAAATCACAGGAGCCAGTTAGAGCTGCTTATGGTCAGAGATAAAGCAGAGCTCAAGGTGAGTGGTCCCCTGTGCCCCAGTCATCTCTGCCCTTCCCAGAGAACAGTAGGACTCACAGAGTCTCTAAGAATCTGAAATGCAACGCAATGCACTGTGCAGAATGACCTGACTTATGCCGGCTCCAGGTCCAGAGATCCATGACTGGTGAATTTCCTTCTGAGATGGGGAGACAATTCACTGCTCACACTGTGTCCTTCAGGGAAATTCTAGACAAGTAGGCAGACTGCCTCCACACTCAATCCCTCCACAAAGGACACAGGATCTGAACCCTACCCCACTTCGGCATTCTTGCTACATGCCTTAGTTTTAGATACCCCAAAGTGAGAGAACAGACTAAATTTCTCTGAAGCCATTCCTTAGCAAGATCTCAGCCCATTTTATCCTTTACCCTTCCAGACTTGAGCAACTCGATTAAACTGATGAACATACCTATTTCTACATAATGAGTGGGGTAATTGAAGTCAACAGAGGTAGTGGTATCAGCACTGGATTCAAACCCATACTCACAGATGAAAACTGAGCTCCAGCAGTGTGAGAACATTTTTCTTGCAACCATATTCCCTGAAACAAAAGTTACGCCAAGTTCTCACAAATTATATTGTACTTTGGAGAACAGAAACATTGAATCTGAAGTTCAATGTGTGATCACCCTGGCTGTAACATAGAAAAAAAGATGGCTTAATTTCTTCTGTCAATAAGCACTATGCTCACATGAGGTCTAGCATATGGTAGGCAAGGACAGGGACATATTTATAAGCAGGGAAAGGGGGAAGGAATTTTGGGCAAGAAGGGAAATTATATTGCTCTTCTTTTTCCTACTTTTTAGGGAATGTACATCTCTTTCCCCCAACTCAGCAGCAAGTTGATGACCTGTGTCTCCCCTCAGAATTACTATTGAAAACCTCACACACTGCACAAAAATGACCCAAGATTGGTTAACTCCCTGTCTACTCCACATGACTTGTAGCCTTAATACTTCATGTGTTGAGTTCATACGTCTGAGGAGCAAAAAAAGACAGAAGAATTTCTTGTAGTGATGACACCATATTTCATGGGATTGTTAAGTGTAGATAAGAAAGAAAAGCACCTGTCAAGAGCCCCCATTTCCCTCTTCAGACTGGGTCACCCCCTAAGAAGAGTCACTACTCCAAAAAAAAGTATGTAAAACAAACAGGTAATTTCCCTGTTAAGGCTGACAGGCAGAAGTTTGTGGGAGTTAAAACCAATAACATGTAAAAGCTTATAGTGTTATATTTACAAAAATAGCAATGTCTTACATATTATTAAAGAGATTGTTCTGCAGTTTGAAAAATTGAAGGTTTAGCCAGTTTATTCACCAGTGCCTAATGCAGAAACGAAGATGGTCTAAGTGCTTTTCCAGGTGCCTATGAGCCTCAGTGACTTTGTCCTCACAAATGGAGGGTGACTTACAGGGGGGAGAAAGGAGGGAGAAAGGAAGACTCTGATTCAAACAGAATGTATAACTGGAAGACCAAGCCAGCAGAAGGGAATGAAACAAGAGCCTTACACATCAGATAATGTGTATGCTTCTGAATTTTCACTATGCCCCGGAGAGGAGAATTTCTTTTCAGCAAACCTACAGCTATTATCTAGGTAGGAGAGTAAAGTTTCCAATTTAGAGCCAGATTTACCAACTCTGAGCCACATTTCTCTCATAATGTTATAAATCTAGGGAAAATCTGAAATAGATTAAGTGTATTTGGGATCTCAAAGAAACCCTTTTATAAAACTATTATATCTGTAGACTGAAACAATTGTTAATCCCCATAGGTGATTGGTTAAGGGAGATTTGAAAAGACACTCTTCTTAACTTGGTGTTTCTGTTATGGAGGAGGTAAGAATGAATGAATTCAAGGAAAGTCTCAGGTCAAGTGAAATTAAATAGTGGGAAGGTGTTGAGTAAGACCCAGGTAAGCTTTTGTGTCATTGACTCTCAGATAGGTAATAGTCTCCAGAGGGATCAGACAAGATCAACCATGTACGCAAGTATCAGCAGAAGATGACATTCACGTCTTTCAATGGACAGGAGGTCAGACTCTACTATGAGAAATATATGTGGCTGTCCTGTGGCACGGCATCAAAGTAATGTTTAGAGGATTCTATTAGGACATTGTAAGATATGGCTACTCAGTTAAAAAAGCAATTACCCCTGAACAATGATATTTATTCATTACTTGCTTTGAAAATGGTAATTAAACCCCTGTTTTGTGCCATGCACAGAGGTACTAGGGATGGTGCGCAATTCAGGGCTGACGTCATGAAAATTTGTCGTATAAAATGGAATTAGCAAACTATCACCTGCAGACCAAATCCAGCTAGTAGCCTGTTTTTGAAAATAAATTTGTATTGGAATGTAGCCACATTCACACATTTCTATATTGACTATGGTTGCGTTCATGCTACAATGGCTAAGCTGACTAGTTGCAACAAAACTATATGGTCCACAAAGTCTAAAAGATGTGTGATGTGACCTTTTACAGAAAACATTTGCTGGCCCCTAATCTAGGAGGAGACTAACAGGTTTAACTGCAGGTGTACAATCTGTCAGTCAGTCATCCTCTGGCCCAAATATTCCTGGTAACTCCTAAATCAAAGGTAACTCATCATCACTGTATACAATGCTATGAGCCATTAAGAGAAAGTGTTTTCCAAATTGGTTTCCTATCCTGAGAAGTTGCTTAGGTGGCTTAAACAGAGGGTGAAAAGAACCTATGGGAGAGGTTAAACAAATAAAATATTCTAAAGAATAGAAGAGCAAGAATTACTACCAGTGGCATTATTTGTTAAGATACTTTTCCCTTAGGTTTGACTCTCATGGAAAATACTGATTCTTACACAGAAATTACACTTGCAGCTAGCATGTTCTGACCCCATTTTGAATGACATAAACATGAATGAAGAAGAGAGTAGCATCACATTATATTGAAAAAATGTATTTATTAAAACAATTGAAATTATTCCATTTTACCATTAAACTCAATGGTCCTATCATTCAGTGGCCCCTACGAAAGATTAAAAATAATACTAATTTATTGATTATAATCATACATTATCTTCTCAGGGGAGAACAAATTAACCATCCTGTGATGCTGGCTTCAGGGAATCACTCATCTTATCCTGTCTCCTTCATCCTGCTTGGGATCCCAGGACTCGAGAATTCCCAATTTTGGATTGCCTTTCCTCTCTGTGCCATGTATGTTGTGGCTATAATTGGCAATACCACTGTCCTCCATATAATCCGAATTGACCACACTCTGCATGAGCCCATGTACCTCTTTCTAGCCATGCTGGCTATCACTGACCTGGTCCTCTCGTCTTCCACCCAACCTAAAATGCTGGCTATACTCTGGTTTCATGCTCATGAGACTGAATACCATGCCTGCCTCATCCAGGTGTTCTTCATCCATGCCTTTTCCTCTGTGGAGTCTGGGGTACTCATGGCTATGGCCTTGGACCGTTATGTGGCCATCTGCTTCCCACTCCGTCACTCAAGTGTCCTGACCCCAGCTGTAGTGGGTAAATTGGGAGCAGCTGTGATGATGAGAGCATTGCTGTTGGTGAGCCCCTTCTGCATTATGGTCTCCAGGATGCCCTTCTGCCCCAACCAGATCATTCCCCAGCCATACTGTGAACACATGGCTGTGCTAAAGCTGGTGTGTGCAGATACTAGAGTAAATCGTGCATATGGGCTCTTTGTGGCCTTCTCTGTGGTTGGCTTTGATATGAGTGTCATCAGTGTATCCTATGTGATGATTTTGAGAACTGTTCTGGGGTTGCCTTCTGGTCAAGCCCAGATCAAGGCTTTTGGCACATGTGCGTCCCATATCTGTGTCATCTTGGCTTTTTATATCCCAGCGCTCTTTACATTCCTCACCCACCGCTTTGGGCATCATGTGCCCGGAGCAATACATATCATGTTCGCTAATCTCTATCTCCTGGTACCTCCTATGCTCAACCCCATCATCTATGGAGTTAGAACCAAGCAGATAAAGGACAGGGTTATTCAAGGTTGTTGTGGAAAAGATCCCTGAGTCAAGGATCACAGCATCACAATCAAGCCAATCACCCACTGTGATCTGGGAACATAAACACAAAAGGAAAGTCTTCCAAGCCATCACATATCAGTACAGAGGTTAGCAAACCTCCAGAAGAAAAGAATCAATTTTCAGGATGCCCAGAACAGGAGCTCTCTGAGAGATGTGATTGCTGATCATAAATGATGAGATGACGAATATTCATCAGCACAAGAAACCAGTCAGAACGATGTCGACCTATCAAATTAGTGAAGATTTGAAAACAATGCCATTTGCCACAGACCAATGTGAAAATTACTTTGACACTGTCACTAGAAGTATAAGTTGGTATACCTTGTTAAAAAGGAGATTAGAAATTTCCACCAAAACAGTTAACAAGTATGTGTACTTTGGAGCATCTTGGTGGCCCAGTTGAGTTCAGTGTCCAACTTTGGCTCAGGTTATGATCTCACAGCTGGTGAATTCGAGCCCCACGTGGGGTCACTCCTCTCGGAACAGAGCCTGCTTTGGATCCTGTGTTTCTCTCTCTCTCTGCCTTTCCCTCTCTCTCTATCTCTCAAAAATAAACATTTAAAATAAAGAGTAGGTATACTTTCCCCATCTTATATCTCTATAAAAATAGAATTTGAGAAAAAAATAGTACAATGACATGTATAGATTATTTATAAAAACAAAAACAGAAAACATTCAAATATTGATCCATAAGACACAGATGAAGAATGAGCAATGAATATCATGTATCATTTAATTAATGTGTTTGCACAAAGTATGTAAAGATTTAAAAAATTATCAAGATAGAATATTAAAGAAAAAAGAAAAATAACATTTTCCCATAGGCATGATGCCAATTCTAAATAGAAATACATATGCATAGAAAAAGATTCTAGAGGCCTCAGAGCTCAGAGATCTCCCAGTCCATCAGGCAACACAAGGAGAGAGATGGACAAACTCCTGATGAAAGTAAGTCTCACTTTCTGTCTCTCCCCCTCCCTCTAAATGAGTATTCTGAGACCAAATCACAGTTTGTATGGTGGTGCTCCACACCAGCAAGCAATTCTCTGGACACCAACTGTGTATCCTACAATTCAGTTCAGGAGACAGCATCAGATTCTGCAACTTCAAGGTTCAATCTTGCAAGACTGCACCTCCCACCTGACCTCTCACACTAATCATAAGAACAGTTGTTACCTGTGCTTCTAACCTACTGAGTATAAATCAGAGTTTCCCTTGGCCTGCGTCTTGTTCACAATTAATTTGCTAGGGCAACTCATAGCACTCAGAGAAACATATTACTTACTAGATTACCAGTGTATTATAAGGACATAACTCAGGAGCAACCAGAGGGAGGAGATGCATAGCGCAAAGGATGGGGAAAGGGCATTGAACCTATATGCCTTTGCCAGGGGTACTATTGTGAGAAGTAAGGGAGATGATTCATTTTCAGAAATACCAAATAAAAACTGTGCTGTATAGTTAACAGTAGGTTTACAACCTATTGGAAATATGTTCAAACTCCCTCCACAGTGGAGTCTGAAACTCTTAGACACTCTACTTCCTGGTTCTTCTTCCCCTCTCCTTTTCAAGGGCTTATTTTTGTAGGCTTTGCAATGAGCATGCACCAAAAAACACAAGGAGGAGTGACTAAAAGTCTCTGCCTCACTTCAGGGAATGTACATTTGTTCCAATAACACTAGTTTTTGCCTTACATGGGCATAGGCAACACCTGGGTAGGGCTGAAACCTTTGTAGTACTTAGCCAGTGAGGAACTAGGGGAGGGACTTGCACACTAGGAAATAAATTGTTTGCTATAACTGTCCCTAGTGTGCCTGTCCATCAGACACCTGCTCTTGCAAGAATGTTGATTAAAGCCTGGCTTCACTGCGTTCTGAGTCTCCACATCCCTCCTTTGTTTGGGTCTGTGGGCTTTTTCTCCCACAATTCTCTCCACTCTTCAAGTGTTCACCAACGTTGAAGCTCTCAGAACCTTGTCCTTCTGGGTTTTTATGGAGGCTCCATTACATAGGCATGATTGATTGATGCAATCATTGGCCATTGGCAATTGGTTCAAACTCCAGCCCCTCTCTCCTCCCTGGATTCTATTGGAACTGAAAGTTCCCACTCTCCAATCACGTGGCTGGTTCCTCTGGCAAGTGGGCCCTATCCTTGTGTGGGGTCAGAACGTCATGTCATTGACATAACAAAAGACACCTTAATGGCTCTTATCACTTAGGAAAGTCCAAGAGTTTTAGGAACTCTCTGCCAGAAAAGTAGACAAAGACCAAATATATATTTATTATTAATCACAACTGATCACACCCTCCTTTTTTCTATCCATTTTTTTGATTTTTCAAATTTATCTTAAGTAATGTTTCTAAAACAGAAGAGTATTCAGATATGCCCATAGGCATCATGAAAACATAGTATCTTTCTTTAGATGCAATTGACTTTTATGAGCAGAAAAGGACAGGGATTAACATAGCATTTACTGTGATTCATTTCCATTTGGAGATTTAATATTTGAAGTGTTTATTATTCATTCTATATCTGGGCATGTGATTTATAAACACAGCCATCAGGAGAAACAGGGTAACTCAATTTTTCTTTAATTTAGTTTAGGAAAAATATGTGTATTTATAACATATAATTAGTGTTTCTTGTTCAGACAATTTTCTGGTCACTCAGCTCTCATAGTTCCCAGCCTTCTCAAAAACAGCATGTTTATTACTTGCTTAGTCTCTTTAGAGGATAGTTTCCTTCCCCATCAGCAGTGATCCTCTGATGCCACCACCAGGGACTGGCGCCAACCCACTTCCTGTGTCTTTCCAAGATGGGAGGATTCTCAATTCTGGATCTGCTTCCTGTTCTAGATCAACTATGCTATGGTTGTGGTGAAACAACTCCCTTCTTTGATGTGGCCTGCACTGGCTACCTCTATGAACTATGTATTTCTTCCTGGTCCTTACAGCTTTCATAATAGAGGTCCCCTTGGTGTGGTTTTGGAGTTGGGGGGGGGGGTGCGAGGATGGGGTGAGCAGGGATCTGGAGTGGAGGCCAGGAAAGAATTCTTGAGATGTCTTTGGTTCAAAACATTGAGTTTTTAAAAAATTATTTATTTAAGTTCAAGTTACTTACTATACAGTGTAGTACTGGTTTTAGGAGCAGAACCCAGTGATTCACCACTCACGTATAACACCCAGTGCTCATCCCAACAAGTGTCTTCCTTAATGCCCATCACCCATTAGCCCATCCCCCCCACCTACCTCCCCTCCAGCAACCCTCAGTTTGTTCTCTGTATTTTAGAATCTCTTATGATTTGCCTCCCTCTCTGTTTTTATCTTATTGTTCCTTCCCTTCCCCTATGTTCATCTGCTTTGTTTCTTAAATTCCACATATGAGTGAAATCATATGATATTCGTCTTTCTCTGATTGACTTATTTTTGCTTAGCATAATACATTACTTCCATCCATGTTGTTGCAAATGACAAGATTTCATTCTTTTTAATCACCAAATATTATTCCATTAAATATATATACCACATCTCTTTTTCCATTCATCAGTGGATGGATATTTGGGCTCTTTCCCTAATTTGGCTATTGTTGATAGAGCTGCTATAAACATTGGGTGCATGTGCTCCTTTGAATCAGTATTTTTGTAGCCTCTGGATAAATGCCTACTTGTGCAATTGCTGGGTCATGGTAAATTCTATGCAAAATGGTGATTTTCTTAAAGCACATGAATAGGACCCATGGACTGAAAGAGCTGCACTGGGATTGTGATTTTATGTTTGGGAGTTGGGGGAGTTAAGGAAAAAGAAAGTCTTCCAAAAGGGCTTTCATGTGCCAATTTGGACTCATAAGATCCTGGAGGCCTTAGTATTGTTGAGCTAAAGTTATTTTTCTCTCTTGTAAGGCATTAACATTACGACAAGACAGTTGGGAGTTTTTTGGAGGAATGTTATACTCTATCTCAAGTATTTGTCAAAGGGCTGCAGGTTATAAATAAATTTAATTTCGTCTACATTTTCTCCTTGCCTATGTTCCCCACATCATTATGGAGGAAAGGGTGATGTTAGGGCTCTAGGAAATTGAGTCTATGGGGTTCTGGAGATTGCTCTTTTCCTTGTAAATTATTAAGACAGTCATTTCTGTCTTAATTCCTCTGTCCTGAGGAATGTCACACATAACCCACCCTGGAAGGGTCACGGGTGGGGGGAGCAGCTCTTTCTGATCATGGGTCCTGTCAACAGGCTATAATAAAAACACCCTTTTGCACAAAAAACATCTCAAGAATTCTTTCTTGACCATTCACTCTCAGACCCCACTCCAACTCACTTCATTTTGGCATCCAGCATGGGGCCTGAGTCTTCTCATCTGGACTCCAAGGCTCAATGAAAATTGGTGAGTAATTCCTCCTCTCTTCCTTTATTTTCATTTCAGAGGCTTTTGCAAGGAGTTGGTCTTCTTTGTTCTCACTTCTCTTCTCTCTGATAGAGTCCTGTGAGGGCAAAGTCATATCTTCCTCCCACAAACAGCAGGTAAAGATACAAATAAAGGAGCAGGAGAAGAGGCGAAGAAGAACCAAGGAGACAGAGAGGTGGAGAAACTGGAGTAGAAATTTGAAAGAGGAAATACTATCTCTTTTCTTCCTCTCTAGGCTTTGCAGAGTAAAGGGAGGGAGATGGAAATGAGAATGAATGAAGGGACAAAATATCCTGCAAAAACTCTCTAGAAGTTTGAAACACATATGAGTGTTCAAACTTTCCCCTGAAACTCAGAATCATGAAAGTGCTCATGGCCTTATTCATATTAAGATGGAGATACACCAAGGACAATTGCTAATAGCCAACAACACTTTGAGGAGAGTAAAATTACAGGGATTCAATAATTCAGTAACTAGGGGTGCCTGGGTGGTTAACTCAGTTAAGTGTCAACCTCGATTTCATTTCAGGTCATGATCTCAGGGTCATGGGATCAAGCCCCACATCAGAATCTTAGATGGACATTGAGCCTGCTTGGGATCCTCTCTCTCCATCTTCCTGTGTGTCTCCCCCAGGACTTGCGCGTGCTCTCTCTCTCTCTCTCACTCTCTTAAAAAGAAATTCAGTAATTATGTTTAAAAATTTTTAATGCAATATTTTTATAAAATAAATTATTTGGGGGGTGGGCAGTGGTGCCTGAATGGCTCAGTTGATAAGCTACAGACTCAGGATTTTGGCTCAGGTCATGATCTCATGGTTTGTGAGTTCAAATCCCATGTGGTCTCTGCACTGACAGAACAGAGCCTCTTGGGATTCTCTGTCCTCCCCTCTCTCTCTCTCCCTCTCTCTCTCAAAATAAATAAATCAAGTTTAAAAAACATAAATAAAATAAAATAAAATAATTGTTATTCCATGATTCATAAAATATCAAAATTTTAAATAAAAAACAGTGCCATGCCAAGCTGTATTAGAGCAAAAGGAAAAAAAAAATGTGCACTAGTACTTTTTTTGGAAGATAAATTATTGTTACTATTTTAAATACGTACTTGGGGCCTGGGTGGCTCAGTTGGTTAAGTGACTGTCTACTCTTGGTTTCAGCTCAGGTCATGATCTCACTGTTCATGAGTTCAAGCCCCACATTGGGCTCTGCAGTGGCAGTGTGGAGCCTGCTTGGTATTCTCTCTCTCTCTCCCTCTGTCTCTACCCCTACCCCACTCTCTCTCTCTCTCTCACTCAAAATAAATAAATAAACTTTAAAAATAAATAAATAAAGTAAGTAAGTAAGTACGTAAGTACTTCTTTGCTTATGTCATTTCAAAAAGTTACCATGTTGGAAGTTTTCTCCTGAGTAAATGAGGGTTCTAAATAATTTTTATTTGACTTTAGATGAAATATAAATTTTAATTTATTCTATTTTAGTATTAATAAAATACTTAAATTGAAAATAATGGTGTGGTATTTAATATAATTACTTTTCAATTTCTCAAATATTTTAATGTTCAAGAAAACATTAAGTATTAAAAATACATAAAAATATGTACATAGGGGTTCATAGTTTGCATTTTGCTACAGGACACTGTTGCTTGGCACAGCTCTGGTCTTTAATGAGAATTTTGATATTCTGTTCATTACAGATTTTTGCATCAATTTTTATTTCTTAACACACTGCATAAAATGTTATTTATCTGATTGGTGGGTGAGTTTTTTATAGCACCCTTCTTTCATGACCAAGAGAAATATGTTCCTTACCTCACCTTAGTTTCAGCCCTAATACTCATAACATGTGCAAAGTATGATATAGTAGGAAAAGTGACATCTTTGAGTCAGAAAGACTTGCCCTTTACTTGTATTTAATGAAGTAACTTAACCTAGCTAAACCTCTATTTATTTATATGTAAAATGCAGAAGATAGAACTACCTCTAAAGTAGCTGTTAAGACTACATGATGTAGAATAATTAAAACAAGTATTATGTCTCTGCCTGACAGAGAGTAGTTTTGATTCAGTGAAATGTATCATTGCAGGAACTTGCTGAAGTTGAGATGGAGACAAAGACAAAGGAGAAGGAGAAAGAGAGGACAATCAGAACAAGAATAAGAGCAGAAAAAGAACAAGAACAAGAACAAAAGAAGGAAGAAGAAGAACCTGGCACTTCTTGCTCTTTCATTACACCAAGTGTTTAATCTCTGACAGCTAAAAGAAACAGACAAAGAGAAAAATCTGCAAACAGAGATAACTCCAAAATTACAATGTCAGCCTGATCCCCAGGATAATAAAACCTTGACTATTTCCTCTAAACCTGGACTCTCTAACAAAAACAGTTGTAGTCAGATTTTTGTTATGCTAATGTATTAAAATAAACCATGACCTTTGTGAACATGATGATTGCAATTCACCATAAACAGATTGCTGTAAACTTGATACTCTTGGTGAATTTTTGTGTGATTTGTTTCCCTGTAAATGTATGTTGGATTTTGATTTGGTGAGGCATAGCTTCTGAAGTCTGACAGCTTTGAACTCTGCAAATAAAGCCTTACCCTCTGTTTTTAAATAATTGCTGTCAAGTCTTCATTTGACCTATCCTATACCAGGGAATGCTAAAAAATAATAAATAAGAGAATACCAGCAAGGCTCTACACAGGGAGTGAGAGGAAGTTCTGCATAGGCTTAACTGTTTGGGCTAAGTGAGAAGGACTTTCCAGCTTCACAAAGGGGAATTTACTAACGAAAAATACATGCATACTGACAAGCTCACACTCCTGTAATCTCAACAACACACACTTTTGTGCATCCATTCAAATATGCTGCCTTTGCTTATGTGTATACAGAGGAGAGAGGCAAGTTAGGGGTTAATGTTTCCAGTTTTATTCTCTAATCTCAGAGGAAGCCAGTGTATGAGGCAGTGGGTTCCAAGAGGAGGGAAAGAATTAATGCTTGGGGAAGAGAGGGGCCATACTTTACAGGTCTTTAAATAGGTCTTAATCTACAGTCTCTGTGAAAAGCTGAGTCACAGAGGAGTCAGTTAAGCTGCTTATGGTCAGAGATAAAGCAGAGCTCAAGGTGAGTGGTAGGTCCCCTGTGCCTCAGTCATCTCTGCCCTTCCCAAAGAACAGTAGGACTCACAGAGGCTCTAAGAAGCTGAAAGATAAGGCAATACACTTTGAAGGATGGCATGACTCATGGGGGCTCCAGGTCAAGAGATCCATGACTGTTGGATTTCTTTCTGAGATGGGGAGATAATTCGCTGCTCACACTGTGTCCTCCAGGAAAATTCTAGAAAAGAAGGAAGCTTGCCTCATACACAATCCCTCCACAAAGGATGCTGGATCTGAACTCTACCTTCCTCTAGCATTCTTGCTCCATGCCTTAGTTTTAGATACCCCAAAGTGAGAGAATAGTCTAAATTTCCCTGCAGCTATTCCTTAGCAAGATCTCAGCCCATTTTTCCTCTACCCTTTCAGGCTTGAGCAACTTGGTTAAACTGATGGACATAACTATTTCCACATAATGAGTGGAGTAATGGAAGCCAACAGAGGTAATGGTATCACCATTGGATTCAAACCTATACTCGCAGATGAAAGCTGAGCTCCATTAGTGTCAGAACAGAATCCTTGAACCAAAAGCTATGCCAAGGTCTTACAAAGTAGATTGTATTCTGGAGAAAAGAAAAATTGAATCTGAAGTTCGTTGTATGATCATCTTAGGTATAATGTTGGAAAAGATGACTTAATTTCTTCTTTCAGTGTGCACTATGCTCACAAGAGGTGTAGCACATAAGGGCAGGGACAGGGACATATTTAAAAGCAGGGAAAGGAGGAGGAATGTTGAGCAAGAAGGGAAATTACATTGCTCTTCCTTTTCCTACTCTTTAGGAAATGCAAATTTCCATCCCTCAACCCAGCAGCAAATTGATAACCTGTGTCTCCCCCTCAGAATTACTATTGAAAACCTCACACACTGCACAAAATGATACAAGACTAGTTAACTCCCTGTCCACTCCATAGGACTTGTAACCTTAACTCTGCACATGTTGGGTTCATAAGTCTGAGGGGGAAAAACAACTAAGGAAATGCTGATAGTGAGGACACCAGATTCCATGGGAATGTAAGTGCAGAAAAGAACGAGAGACACCTGTCAAGAGGCCCCATCTGCTATCTCAGACTTGGGTCCCTGGTCACCACCAAGAAGAGTCACCACTCCAAATGGAGTATGTAAAATAGGTATGTTCTCCATGAAGGCTGATGGGCAGAAGTGTGTGAGAGTTAAAAACAATAACATGTAAAGGCATACAGTGTTATATTTATAAAAACAGCAATGTCTATCATAATTAATTAGAATAGCATACTTTTGTTAAAGTGTAGTTTTAGCCAGTATCTTTACCAGTGCCCAGTGCAGGAATGAAGATGGTCTAAGTGCTTTTCCAGGTGCCTATGAGCCTCGGTGACTTCATCCTCACAAATGGAGGCTGACTTACAGAGCACAGAAAAGAAGGAGAAAGGAAGACTCTGATTCAAACAGAATATTTCACTGGAAGACAAAGCCAGGCTGAAAGGGATGAAACAGAGCCTTAGACACTAAATAATGTGTGTGTTTCTTAATTTTTTACTGTGGCTTGGATAGGAGTATTTGGTTTGAGCAAACCTATAGCTATTGTCTAGGTAGAATAGTAAAGTTTCCAATTTAGAGTAAGATTTATAAGTTCTGAGTCCCATTTCTCTCATAATGTTATAAATCTAGTGAAAATCAGAGAGTTTAGTCTATTTGGGATCTCAAAGAAACCCTTGTTAGGAACCATTAAGTCTGGTTGAATGAAACATTTCTTAGTCCCCAGATATAAATGATTAAGGGAAATCTGAAAAGATATTCTTCATCTCTGGGTGTTACTGTTATGGAGGAGAAAGAATGAATGTGTTCAAGGAAAGGCTCGGGTCAAGTGAGATTAAAAAGTGGAAAGGTGTTGAGTTAAGAACCAGGTAAGCTTTTGTGTCATTGACTCTCAGGTAGGTCATAGTCACCAGAGAGACCAGACAAGATCAACCATGTACGCAAGTATCAGCAGAAGATGACATTCACGTCTTTCAATGGACAGGAGGTCAGACTCTAGTGTGAGAAATAGATATAGCTGTCTTCTGACATGGCATCAAAGTAGTGTTTAGAAGGTTCTGTCAAGACATTTTAAGAATGGCTAATCAGTTGAAAAGTCCGTTGCCCTTTAACAATGACACATATTTCTTGTTTGCTTCAGCAAATATTTATTAAATCCCTGTTCTATGCCAAATACAGAGGTGCTCATGTTGGTGCACTCTTCAGGGCTGATATCATGAAAATTTATCATATAGGAGAGGAATTAGTAAACTGTCACCTGAAGACCAAATCCAGCTTCTAGTCTGTTTTAAAAATGAAATTGTATTGGAATGTAGCCACACTCACAAATGTCTGTATTGACTGTGGCTGCTTTCATGTTACAATCGCTAAACTGACTAGTTGCAACAGAGAATGTATGGCCCACGAAGACTAAAATATGTGTCATCTATCTGACCTTTTACAGAAAACAGTTGCTGGCCCCTAATCTAGGAGGAGACATCCACTATAGATAACAGGTTTAATTTCAGGTGTACAATCTGTCAGTCTGTCATCCTCCAGCCCAAATTCTCCTGGTAACTCCTAGAGTCAAAGATAACTCATCATCACTACATACATTGTTATGAGCCCTCAGCCAAAATGTTTTCCAAACTGGTTTCCAACCCTGAAAAGTTGCCTAACTGGCTTAAACAAAGGGCTGAAAAGGACCTTGGGAAAGATAAAACAAATCAGTTCATTCTAAAGAATAGAAGCGCAAGAATTACTATTAGTGACGTTATTTGTCAAGATAGTCTTCCCTTGGCAGATTCTACTTTCAAGAAAAATATTAATTCTTATACAGAAATTACAATTGCAGCTAGCATGTTCTGACCCCATTTGAATGACATAAACATGAATGAAGAATAAAGAGTAGCATTACTTTAAGTTGCAAAAATGTATTTATTAAAATAGTTGAAATTATTCCAGCTTACCATTAAACATTATTGCCCTATTATTTAACTGCCTCTTCCAAAAGATTATAAATAATAATTATAATTTATTATTATCATCTATAGATAGTACCTTACCTTCTCGGGGGAGAACAAATTAACCATCCTGTGATGCTGGCTTCAGGGAATCACTCATCTTATCCTGTGTCCTTCATCCTACTTGGGATCCCAGGACTCGAGAATTCCCAATTTTGGATTGCCTTTCCTCTCTGTGCCATGTATGTTGTGGCTATAATTGGCAATACCACTGTCCTCCATATAATCCGAATTGACCACACTCTGCATGAGCCCATGTACCTCTTTCTAGCCATGCTGGCTACCACTGACCTGGTCCTCTCGTCTTCCACCCAACCTAAAATGCTGGCTATACTCTGGTTTCATGCTCATGAGACTGAATACCATGCCTGCCTCATCCAGGTGTTCTTCATCCATGCCTTTTCCTCTGTGGAGTCTGGGGTACTCATGGCTATGGCCTTGGACCGTTATGTGGCCATCTGCTTCCCACTCCGTCACTCAAGTGTCCTGACCCCAGCTGTAGTGGGTAAATTGGGAGCAGCTGTGATGATGAGAGCATTGCTGTTGGTGAGCCCCTTCTGCATTATGGTCTCCAGGATGCCCTTCTGCCCCAACCAGATCATTCCCCAGCCATACTGTGAACACATGGCTGTGCTAAAGCTGGTGTGTGCAGATACTAAAGTAAATCGTGCATATGGGCTCTTTGTGGCCTTCTCTGTGGTTGGCTTTGATATGATTGTCATCAGTGTATCCTATGTGATGATTTTGAGAACTGTTCTGGGGTTGCCTTCTGGTCAAGCCCAGCTCAAGGCTTTTGGCACATGTGCATCCCATATCTGTGTCATCTTGGCTTTATATATCCCTGCCCTCTTCACTTTTCTCACCCACCGCTTTGGACATCATGTGTCCCGAGCAGTACATATCATGTTTGCCAATCTCTATCTCCTGGTTCCTCCCATGCTCAACCCCATCATCTATGGAGTTAGAACCAAGCAGATCAGGAACAGGGTTATTCAAGGTTGTTGTGGAAAAGATCCCTGAGCCAACGGTCATGGCAACATAGCCAACCCATGCCCCACCCCCCACACTGATCCAGGAACATATAGATGCAGAAAGTTTGCCAGACTAGCACAAAGTCTTTTCTGTGAACAAAAGGTCCAGAGGTTAGCAACCTTCTAGAGGAAAAGGACCAATTTTTAGAATGCCCATAAAAGCTCTCTGGGAAATGTGATTGATCATTAATCCTGATTTGACCAATGCCCAAAACACAATAAAATATTAAAATAATAAAAAATATGTCCACCTATCAAATTAGTGAAGATTTAAAAAGAATGCCATCTTCCACAGATCACAAAGTTGAAAATACTTTTAAACTGTCAGTAGAAGTATAAGTTGGTATACCTTGTTAAAAAGGTGATTACAAACTTCCACCAAAACAGGGGCACATGGGGGTTCAGTCAGTTGAGCATTCACCTCTTGAATTTGGCTCAGGTCATAATTTCATGATTCCTAGGATCCAGTCCCACATAAGGCTCCATGCTGACAGTGCAGAGCCTGTTTGGAATTCTCTCTCTCCCTCTCTGTGCCCTTACCCCCCTCACACATGTGCTCTCTGTCTGTTTCTCTCTCTCTCTCAAAAATAAATAAATAAATAAACAAACAAACAAACTTAAAAATTGTTTTCCCACCAAAACAGTTAAAAAGTACATATTTTTCCTCACATGGAATCTCTTTTATAAAAATAGAATTTGAGGATCACCTGGTTAAGCCTCCAGCTTTTGATTTCAGCTCAGGTCGTGATCTCACAGTTCATGAGATAGAGCCCACATCAGGCTCTGCACTGACAGCACAGAGCCTGCTTGGGATTCTCTCTCTCCCTGCTCTTTCTCTGTCCCTCCCTGCTCTCTCTCTCTCCCTGTCAGAATAAATGAATAAACATTTTTTTAAAAAATAGGACTTTATTTTATAAGTAAAAAAAAGTATAGATTCATTATTTATAAAACAAAAAAAAGAGGAAAACATTCATATATTGATCTATAAGACCCAGATGAAGACTGAGCAATTGAATATCATATATCATTTAACTAATGTATTTGCAAAGAGTATGTAAAGATGTAAAAAAAAAATGGACAAGATAGAATATTAAAGAAAAAAGAAAAATAACATTTGCCCATATACCAGTTCTGAAAAGAAATACATAAGCATAGAAAAAGACTCTGGAAATTAATCCAAATACTAATAATAGCAACTCAGAGGAGTGAGAGAGTTATGACATTCTAATTTTCTTTCTGCATTTTAATGTATTTAAAAAATTTTTTAATGTTTATTTATTTTTGAGAGACACAGAGACAGAGAGACAGAGTATGAGCAGGGAAGGGGCAGACAGAAAGGGAGACACAGAATCTGAAGCAGGCTCCAGGTTCTGAGCTGTCAGCACAGCGCCCTACGTGGGGCTCGAATTCACCAACTGCGAGATCATGACCTGAGCCAAAGTCAGATGCTTAACCAACTGAACTACCTAAGTGCCCCAAATTATTTTTTAAAATTATCCTTGGTGGATGAGATTTAATTTAGTATGAGAAAAAGGTAATTGAAACAACAACAGAAGTGTACAGAAAAGGTTAATTCAGTGCCAAACCCTAGGGGAATGGAGGGGACAATCTAAAAAGATGAAGGACTCCTGAATAGGATAACTTCCCGAAAAGCTTGAAAATCCAGATATGAAATTGGTGCCAGAATCACAACTTTCAGAGACCAGTAACCATGAGTATTAGGTATGCTGAGTGTTGGTCTTTCCTTACAAAAATTTCCTATTCCCAGGTGACAATGGATTTCAGAATGAAGAAGTTGTGGAAAAGAATGAAAAAGATTTTCTTCTGAGGATAACTATATTTATGGTTAAGGGAATGAGAAAGTCACAAAGAGTTTTAGTATTTGTAAATATTTAATTTCCTTTTAAACTAAAATTTCAAGTTATTTTAGAAAAATGTAGGGGCGCCTGGGTGGCGCAGTCGGTTAAGCGTCCGACTTCAGCCAGGTCACGATCTCGCGGTCCGTGAGTTCGAGCCCCGCGTCAGGCTCTGGGCTGATGGCTCGGAGCCTGGAGCCTGTTTCCGGTTCTGTGTCTCCCTCTCTCTCTGCCCCTCCCCCGTTCATGCTCTGTCTCTCTCTGTCCCAAAAATAAATAAAAAATGTTGAAAAAAAAAATTTAAAAAAAAAAAAAAAAAGAAAAATGTATTTTGCTTACTTTTTCTTAGTCTTTCAACTTTATAGAGTATACTTATAAAATAAGTATACATATTTATTTATACATCTATATATACATTTCTATGAGTTTGGATATATGCATGCATACATAATACCATCACACAAACAAGGTAAAAAACATCCAATACAATTGTTGCATTGGTCTTTTTATCATCCTGCACACTCTCCCATCAAAGCCAACAGTGAAGAGGGTCTAGGAACTCAGGCTTTTATGATACGAAAACCAACATCAGTTGAAAGTACTTTAAGAAGAATCAGAAACATGTTTGCTTCCCCCAGAAGAAACACTATTGGAGACTAAAAGTGTCCCCAGAAATGAATAGGTATTCTGAAGGAGCATTTTCATGATTCCCAAATTTTAGGGTTGTCAAGGGACTGTGATACTGTTATCAGCAAATCAGTTAGTGATTGTGAGTGCCTCTTCCTCTTTTTAAAATCAGCTTTGTTGTTGTATAACTTGTGACAATAAAATGTAAGTATTTTAACACACAGTTTGAAGAGTACTGACACATATAAATGCCTCTGTAGCTACCAGCCCAATTAACACATAGAACATTTCCATCACTTCAGAAAAGTTTCTCTTGCCTCTCTGGAGTCAATCACCACCTCTGTACCCAAACCAGGAAAACCCTGATCTGATTTCATTCACTATAGATTAATTTCTCTCTCACTAAAACTTTCATAAATGAAATAATAAATAATACATTCTTTCGAGTCTGGTATCTTTCATTCAGTATAAATATTTTCAGATTCAGTCATACTGTTGCATTTTTTATAAGTAATCCATTTCCTATTATTGTTAAGTAGTATATTCTGTTTTTTCAACATACCAGTTTTTACCTTTTTCCAATGCTTCTGCCCTTTCTATTCTTCCTTGAAATACATTCACTTCTTTTTTTTTTAACTGTTTTTTTTTTACTTGTATTAAGTTTTCAGAGACTGAAAGAGCACGTGAATGGGGGAAGGGCAGAGAGAGAGGGAGACACAGAATCCGAAGCAGGCTCCAGGCTCTGAGCTATCAGCACAGAGCCTGACGTGGGGCTTGAACTCATGATTCGTGAGATGATAACCTGAGCTGAAGTCAGACGCTTAACTGACTGAGCCACCCAGGTACCCCTCACTTCTTTTTTTTTAACATTTTAAAATTTATTTTTATACAAAAATATCTCATTTTGAGAGAGAGAGAGAAGGAGAGGAGCAGAGAGAGAGAGAAAGACAGAGGATCCAAAGCAGGCTCTGTGCAGACAGCAGAGACTGATGCAAGACTCGAACTCACTAACCGTGAGATCATGACCTGACCCAAAGTCGGATACTGAACCTCCTGAGCTACTCAGGCACTCCTCAAATATATTCACTTCTTATCTGTTTTAGTGCTTTGACCTAAGTCTTCCCACTTCCTCCAGCTGTCATTTTCTAGAATATTCTATCTTCCCCTCAACACCGTTTAGATCTCAACTAATACCACTTTCTCAGTGAGGTATTTCTTAACTCACATACCTCAACATATCTTACGTATCAACTTACATATCATCAATTTTCTTTCAACACAAATATTTTATTTCCAACTTATTCACCATCTGTTCCTCTTACCTGAATAGAAAATTATACATAATTATTCACTATTCTTTCCCAAACTTAGCTGACTATAAAAAAAAAAAACCAACCAACCTACTTGCATGAATGAATGATTAAATTTTTACATGTGCCTGCTACCATCGTCACAACAATTCCACTCCCGACCACAAGATGGCATTGGCAGGTCCATTTTTGCCTCCTTCCTGCAAAATGGGATACCAGACATTTCAGTCCTAAGGCCTCCTTTCATTATTCCCATGGAAACTTTGAAGGTTGTTATCTGTCTGATAAGATACCTTTGACAGATAAATAACAATTTGTCCCTCACTCACTTCTTTTTATTTACAAATATAAAATACGTGGAACATTTTACATTTCTCTTCAAGAAATACCTATGAAGTGATTATCTTGCACCAAATATTATTCTATGAGAGGATGGGACTACCATAGACACAGGAGAAAATGGCAATCAGAGAACCTCGTTAGTATGAAACGATCAAATGAAGCACACTGAATTCCAGCTCCAGTAGAAAACCTACTTACTTAAACTGTGCAGCTCTATCATGACTAGAAGTACCCTTAAGTATCATGAATCAGTGAAAATACAAGACTGCCTTCATTACAACATGAAGAACCAGTGGGTCCAGGACATCAAATCTGTAACTAACCCCAGGCACCTGTACTCATTTCCAAAAACTAGCAAGTGAGTACTTTGAGCAAGAGACTTGATTTCCCATTTGTACATGGGCAGAGTCATCCCAGTGCCTCTCTTCTCTCAGCACACACCTCTAGGGTGACCTAGTGGCTAAGAGAAGCCAGTCAGAATTTAACAAAAGCAGGTCAGCTTCTCCTGGTTTTTAAACATTATTCAGGGCTGAGATCTGCTGTCTGAGCTCAGTTCTGCAGTAACTTCAAGAGGGGAATAATGCATCATCAGTATTGTCTACTCTGCACAGAGCCAAACACAGTGTTATTAGTATGATGTATTTCATGCTCAAAGTCAACAAGCATTTCTTCACCACTTACTATGTGCCAGTACTGTGTTTGGTGCTGGGGTTATGAACATAACAAGTTCATAGTTGATCCTAAAATCCCCTCCTCCAACCTCTTCCAGCACCTGCTACAATCTACAGTCATCACCCTCACCCACTTATACCCTGATGACCTGATTATGTATTTATTATTGATTCTCTGCTACATCTGTTATGCCTGAGCTCACTAACTAATCTTACTCTATCTTTGAGGCTAGAGGTCAGAAAGCAGAAGAAGAAGAAAGGCCCAAGGAGGTATGATGCCTCACTTAGCAGAGCCTTGTCCTTATCCCCAATCCCAGATAAACCTGGAGTCTCACTCAGTCTTTGACTTCCAGTTCTCAATGTGTGTATCTCAGGTATGGACCATCATGGAAGAGTTTTGGGATTCACTACTTTCTAGAAGCCCTAGAGTTACCAGCCATGTTATTTCTTTTGTTTTTTTTTTTAAGTTTATTTATTTATTTTGAGAGAGAGAGAGAGAGAGAGAGAGAGAGAGAGAGAGAGAGAGAAAGAGAACTTGAGAGGGGAAGAAAGAGAGGAAGAGAAATAATCCCAAGCAGGTTCTATGCTGCCAGTACAGAGCTCCATGTGGGACTAGATATTGACCTGAGCTGAAATCAAGAGTCAGTCTTTTCATGTGCCTATTGGCCATCTGGATGTCTTCTTTAGAGAAGTGTCTATTCATATCTTCTGCCCATTTCTTCACTGGATTATTTGTTTTTCAGATGTGGAGTTTGGTGAGTTCTTTATAGAGTTTATATACTAGCCCTTTGTCTGATATGTCATTTGCAAATATCTTTTCCCATTCTGTCAGTTGCCTTTTTGTTTTGTTGATTGTTTCCTTTGCAGTGCAGAAGATTTTTACCTTCATGAGGTCCCAATAGTTTATTTTTACTTTTAATTCCCTTGCCTTTGGAGATGTGTCAAGTAACAAATTGCAGTGGCTGGGTCAGAGAGGTTTTTGCTGCTTTCTTCTCTAGGGTTTTGATGGTGTCCTGTCTCACATGCAGGTCCTTCATCCATTTTGAGTTTATTTTTGTGAATGGTGTAAGAAAGTGGTCTAGTTTCATTCTTCTGCATGTTGCCATCCAGTTCTCCCAGCACCATTTGTTAAAGAGACTGTCTTTTCCATTGGATACTCTTTCCTGCTTTGTCAAAGATTAGTTGGCCATACTTTTGTGGGTCCAATTCTGGAGTCTCTATTCTATTCCATTGGTCTATGTGTCTGTTTTTGTGCAAATATCATGATGATTACAGTTTTGTAGTAGAGGCTAGAGTCTATGACCCAGCAATAGCACTGCTAGGAATTTACCTAAGGGATACAGGAGTGCTGATGCATAGGGGCACTTGTACCCTAATGTTTATAGCAGCACTTTCAACAATAGCCAAATTATGGAGAGCCTAAATGTCCATCAACTGATGAATGGATAAAGAAATTGTGGTTTATATACACAATGGAATACTGCATGGTAATGAGAAAGAATGAAATATGGCCTTTTGTAGCAACATGGATGGAACTGGAGAGTGTTATGCTAAGTGAAATAAGTCATACAGAGAAAGACAGATACCATATGTTTTCACACTTATGTGGATCCTGAGAAACTTATCAGAAGACCATGGGGGAGAGGAAGAAAAAAGAAAAGAGGTTAGAGAGGGAGGGAGCCAAAACATAAGAGACTCTTAAAAACTGAGAACAAACTGAGGGTTGATGGGGATGGGAGGGAGGAGAGGGTGGGTAATGGGTATTGAGGAGAGCACCTGTTGGGATGAGCACTGGGTGTTGTATGGAAACCAATTTGACAATAAATTTCATATTAAAAAAAACTGGAAATCTATTCATCACAGACATTTTCCAGAAAGTGAATATTAAAAAGAGAATTCCTGTCCTGTATATACATGGAATTCTATAACATTCAAAAGAAAAATCAAACAAGCCAATGAAAAATGGGGAAAAGTCTGGAACAGTCTTATAAGAAACTATATTCAAAGTGCCATTAAACATTTGAAAAGGTATACAATATCATTAGTTAGGAAAATGGTAATTAATGCTAAAATCAGACTACAAACCCATAGGAATGATTAACTTTAAAAATACGATAACATCAAATACTGGTAAAGGTATGAATCAACAGAAACTCTCGCATACTGCTGGTCTGAGTGTAAACTGGTACAAATTCTTTCAAAACACATTTGAGAGAAGCGCCTGAGTGGCTCAGTCCGTTAAGCCTCTGACTGGCTCAGGTCATGATCGTGTGGTTCGTGGCCCCACTTCGGGTTCTGTGCTGACAGCTCAGAGCTTGGAGCCTGCTTTGAATTCTGTGTCTCCCTCTCTCTCTCTGCTCCCCTGCACACACTCTGTCTCTCTTTCTCTCAAAAATATATAAACATTGAAATTAGATGGGACGCCTGGGTGGCTCAGTCGGTTAAGCGTCCGACTTCAGCTCAGGTCACGATCTCGCAGTCGGTGAGTTGGGGCCCCGCGTGGGGCTCTGGGCTGATGGCTCAGAGCCTCGAGCCTGCTTCCGATTCTGTGTCTCCCTCTCTCTCTGCCCCTCCCCCATTCATGCTCTGTCTCTGTCTGTCTCAAAAATAAACGTTAAAAAAAGATTTAAAAAAAAAGAAATTAGAAAAAAATACAAAAAAGCAAAAAACATTTGAGAGTATCTCAAAGTTGACCTAGCAATTTAGTTCCTAGAATATTAACCAGCAGATATGTATATATGTGTGCTCTGAAAGGCATAATAATGTTTATAGAAGCATAATTATTTATAACGAAAACCTGAAAACAAAGAAAGTATCTAAGAAAGGAAAAATTGATTAACTTTTGCTATGTTCATATAATTAAAAGAATTAAAAACAATTAACAACTGTCATACACAATGTGAAAAAATCTCATATGATAATGTCAAAGGAGCCAAAAACAGAAGTATACATACTGTATTATTCAATTTATATATTTTATTATATTATAAATGCAAATTATAGGGAAAACCAATTTAGGATGTTGAAGGTCAGGATGGTAGTTACTTTGGTTGTAAGAGGAGAGGACAGTTATCGGGATGGGCTAGAAGAGAATATGTAGTAAGGATCAGAATTAACAAACTACAGCCTAAAAGCCAAATCTGGCCTACCACCTGTTTTTATAAATGAAGTTCAATTTGAAGAGAGTTACACCAAATAAGAATGGACTATAGATATTTCCATGCTACAGCATCAAAATTGCGTAGTTAAGACAGAATACTATATGGCCTGAAAAAGCCTAAAATATTTACTATCCATTCCTTATAGAAAAGAAAAAAACTTGCTGGCCTCTATTCTATACCATTACCTGGCCTGCAATTATATGTGATGAATCAGTGAGCAGTACACTCACATGCATACCTTGCTGAATGCATGTTACTGTCTTTATAACAAGTTTATTTACAACTCAGCAAGCCATTATTTGCTTCCTATGATGTATCCAGATGTGTTCTGGGTGTTTTGTGTAATGCATAAACCATAAAAAGCACAATCATTTTCCTCAATAACCTCAAAACTTCCATAGTCATGACATATCACTCAGGGAATAAGTAAATGTCACTTGGTATGTTAGTGTTTTCATGCTCATTAGCAACCCCAAGATAGTAGAGCAGTGGAAAAACAACTGAAACAGATTGCTTTAGACCTTCAATAGAAATTACCTATTGCTACATAACAATTACCACAAATGTTGTGTCTTCAAAAAGCTCAAAACATTTATCTCACAACTTCAGTAAATCAGGAGTCTGGGTACAGCTTAGCTGAGTCTGCAAGACTGTAATCAAGGTATAATCAGGGCCATGATCTCACTTGATGTTCAAATGGGGAAGGATATGCATTCAAGATCACATGGGTGTTGGCAGGATTCCATTAGTTCCCTGTGGCCTATTAGATTGAGGGATTCAGTTTCTTGCTGGCTGTTGCTAAAGGAAGCCACATTTGGTTCCTAGCTGGTTGGTGGCTACAGATGGCCCTCAGTTCTTTGCCATGTGCCAAAGCACCATGCTGTCATTTCATCAGAGCCACATTTTAGGTAACATAACCATGAAAGTAATATCCTATCACCTCTGCTATTACTCCATTGGTTAGAAGCAAGTCACAGATCCTACCCATATTCAAGGGCAAAGGATTACACTAGAGTTCAAGGAGGCAGGGATCATCAGGGTTGATTTTATTATTTTATAGTCTGGCCACCACAGAAAGATTTGGATGGAAACTGTAGTTATATTGTAACCTCTATGAAGGCAACAATGGTAAAACTTTGAATTTTTTCTCACTGACTCATAAAATTTTGTGCTATGATTTGCTCATATTTCATTTTTTTGTTTGAAGTATCAGTCCAGACACTTGAGGGGTTCCACATAGAGTTATAGCACTTGAATTGAACCCCTCAGACTTCCTGGCATTAAGAGTTCTTAAACAAGGAAGCATAGAAATAATAGCCAAATGGAAATTAAAGAAAAATAGCTAAATATAGAAGAGATTACTGATTTTATTGATGTCTAGGTAAACGTAAAACTGTTCTTGCCTGTGTGGGACTTCTCTATAAAGGAGAAATATACTGTTCATATCTGGGTCTTCTTTTTTCCCAGGAATCTAGAATTGCTAGGCCTACAGGTACCTGGATGGCTCAGTCGGTTAAGCATCTGACTTTGGCTCAGTTCATGATCTCACAGTTCGTGAGTTCAAGCCTCGCATCAGGCTCTGTATTGACAGCTCAGAGCCTGGAGCCTGCTTCTGATTCTGTGTCTCCTTCTCTCTCTCTGCCCCTCCCCTGCTCTCTCTCTCTCTCTCAAAAATAAATAAACATGAAAAAAAAATTTAATGAATTAGAATTGCTAGGACTAAAAAGTAACCTGCTTCCATGATGCAACTGTCCACATTGACAACAATGGTCACACTCCCCGAGGAGTCTTAGGCCCCTGAACTTAATACCACAGGAAAACAGCAAGTATGAGAGCAAGAACACATGCACATGAGAACTCATTCACCCACAGTGACTCAACTACTAGTTTAAGAAGTCCCAGTTTATATGTGAAGAGCTGACCCATTTCTTGGGGAAAAGCTAGTGAGTGTCTGGGCAGAGAAGGTTTGGGAGTAGATATATCACCCTCCCGATGTGTCAATGCAAAAATGTAAGGATAGGGGCCTGGAAACTGGGGGGATATGTTCTCTCCTAATTGTCACTATAATTGTTATTCCAATGAACACTGGTTTGCTATACTGTCTTCCCAGCATACTGATAATCCTTAATCCATAACATGCATCCCTCTATTCCACAGGGCCTACAACACTGTCTAAACTCTCCATTTATATGGATAATTACATGTTTTGCATTTAATCCCTGTTGATTACTAGTCACTTGAGTTAGTGGCTAAAATCCTTCTGAGATTATACAGCATTGTCCTGTATTTACAGATGGAGACAGAAGATTTCAGTTTTCCTCTGAATATGGCCTCAGGGAGATGCACATTTCACCAATGGCCCCACAGATCAAACCCACTTTGGTATAAAGTCCATGGCTCCAGAAGTGTATCTCGTTCTCTCTCTGAGAGTGAAGACAAAGAAGGCTCCTCTTTCCACGTTGAGCTGGTAAGAAGGTAGAAAAAGGTGTCCATTGTGTTGAATTTACACTTTGTTGCCTATTCACAAATATTCATATGAACTTTCAGAAAAGTCAGGTAACACTAGGATTCATCTTGTCTTAAGGGATCCACATACCACACAGATATCTGATTCCTACTAGCTGATAGATAAAAATTACAATTTTTCACAGACTGAATGGAAACCTTGAGAACTAGAGTTTAAAAAGGAACCACAGAAAGTACCTAAAAGGAATTGTAACATATATGCTTATTATGGGGTATTTACTCTCAGATAATAAACTTTACCTAGTATTGTTAAAAGCTTGATTGAAAAGTATTAACATTACAATAACTACCATTGGTATTATTTGATTTAAGTCTTCCTAGAATTGATTTTAACAATTCAACAATTAAATGTATTGCTTTCAAAATTATGTTAAACATTTTAATTGAACAAGATTTTATAATATTTATAACATTTCTGTGTGTATTGATTCAACTGTCTCCTCTATTCCCTGTAACATCTATTTAAATCCTCTATCATGTCCTCAAACCAGCCTCCATCACTCCACACGCTTTGAACAGCAGCAAATTTTCCCCTAATAATTCATAAGGAAAAAAAGTAGGCACTGGTTAGAAACAAAAGGAAATTCTGACATACTTTATGACACAGATGACTCTTCAGGTTATTACACTAAGTGAAATAAACCAGTCACTGAAGGACAAATACTGTGTGATTCCACTTATATGAGATGTTAAGAGTAGTGAGAACTCTACATAGATAATTGGGGAAAGAGGACTGAGTGTTTAATGGGTATACAGTTCAGTTTTACAAGAAGAAAAGAGTTATGGAGATGGATGGTGATAATGCTTGTACAATATTATGAATGTATTTAATACCACTGAAATGTACACTTAAAAATGCTAACAATGGTAAATTTTATATTAGATTTATTTGACCACAATTTTAAAAAAAGGAAAAAAAAATCCCAAACAGGCACTGCCTCATAATTCCCTCACATGACGCTCCATCAATCTACTCTTTTGCCACTTATTCTAGAGGGTCAATGGAAATGGTGATCCTTATCTTTCTGAGGGTTAATTACTGTTATGCTCTGTATTCAATCACCTACTACTTTCTTACTGAGTTTTCTATACCAATTAATCCCTATTGTTCTATGTTTTCAATCTCTCACTATCTTCTATATCTGTAGCCTCAGTTTATAAATATATATATTTCTCTAAGTTTGTCTAATCTTGTAGAAATCTTCCATCCACCTCTGGTCTTCTTTAGTGATGGCCTATTTCTCCACTTGCCTTCACTGATGACCTCCCGAAATAATTTACCTGTGCCTCTACTACTCATTTTTCCATTCATTCAAGACACTGTAGCAGCTTCTCAGCTGTCATCCCTAGACTCAACTGTTTTTTCTAGGGTCACTATGCTCCTTGGGTGCATTTGAAATTTTTAATCCTTAGAAGATTTGACCACTTAAGCACTTTGACATTGTTGTTCATGTAACACCCAGTCATATCATCACCTCTCTTGGTTTTAATGGTTCCTGTAAAGCATCTAGCCTTGCTTTAGGGTATATAGTCCTTTCCAGTAACTTCTATGGAGTTGGTCTTCATTGGTTTTCTTTTGTAAATCTACCCTCTGAGGTTGTTCACCCACACTGTTGGATTGAAATGGCACTTATATAATGATAACTTCCAACTGGATATTATCAGCAAAAATCTGGAGACTTTTGCCTGGAAATTGATACCCATGTGGGCACGGGAGAGCCACGGATATCTTTAGGTGGGTTTCTCTTAGTCATTTAATATACAACCTATTCAAAATGGAATGCATTGAATTATATTATCTATTATATAGTAATTATCCATCCATAGAATCTTATGAACTAAAATTCTGTCAGTATAGCAAATAATTATCATCATAAATTAGACATATTTCCCTTGAATTTAAAAGTATGTATACTTAAAATAGAGTTTGATTTAGAGTTTTCTCAATGATAGAGTATTTATCTATGACCTATATAGCTCTCCTTAAGCAGAAGAAAATTTATCTAGAAATTTTTGTGTGACAATGTAATTTATTATTCCTATAGGATGTGAGCATTGTGAGGACAGCATGCTACGAATCCAGGAAAACATGCAGATCTTAAGTAACTTGACATCTAAATTTCCAACCTTCTTATTGACTGGAATTCCTGGCCTAGAGTCTGTCCATGTGTGGATTTCTATCCCCTTCTGCTGTCTCTATGCCATTGCCCTCTCTGGGAACAGCATGATCCTGTTTGTCATCATTACCCAGCAGAGTCTCCATGAACCCATGTACTATTTCCTCTCTATGCTTTCAGCTGCTGACTTGGGGTTGGCCATTTCTACAATGTCAACAACATTAGGTATCCTCTGGTTTGATGCAACAGAAGTCAATCTAGATACCTGCATTATCCAGATGTTTTTTCTTCATGGATTTACAGTCATAGAATCTGGGGTGCTGGTGGCTATGGCTTTTGACCGCTATGTGGCCATCTGTGATCCTCTGAGGTATACTACTATTCTCACTAATTCCAGAATAATTCAGATGAGCTTGTTAATGATTATACGTAGTGTAGTAATAACAGTACCACTACTTTTGCTCCTTAAGCCTCTCTATTTCTGTAGAGAAAATGTCCTTTCCCACTCCTACTGCTACCACCCAGATGTGATTAAATTAGCATGTTCAGATACTCAGGCCAACAGCATCTGTGGATTAATTGATCTCATCCTGACCACAGGAGTAGATACACCATGCATTATCCTGTCATATATCTTGATCATTCGCTGTGTGCTCAGTATTGCCTCCCCTGAAGAATGCCATAAGGTCTTCAGCACTTGTGTGTCCCACATTGGAGCGGTCGCTATTTTCTACATCCCCATGATGAGCCTATCCTTGGTGCATCGCTATGGTCCATCAGCCCCCAAAGTGGTCCATTCGATGATGGCTAATATATACCTGCTTTTTCCTCCAGTGCTCAACCCCATCATCTATAGTGTAAAAACAAAACAGATTCGCAAAGCTATACTCAGTCTTCTCCTTGCAAAACAAACAGAGCTGTTTGTTTGAGAAAAACCTGAAAAAAGTGACTTTCACTGTAGAAAAGTAGTCCTGGTAAGTTACTGTCTATCAGATTTTTTTTGTCATTTTATTCCTTAATCAACAAATATTTAGAGAGTGGCTTTGTGTTTTCAGTCATAAATATGTCACATCCCAAGAATTTTATAGTCCAAAAGGGAAACATGAAAATCATTGATAATGAAATAAGAAAATACTCAGAGTAATTAACATTTAGTGACCACTTTATACTATGTGTTCTACTAACAGCTTTTAAGACATATTCCATTTACTCTTCAAAGAGCTCAGTGAACTATACAATATTAATTACATTTTAGAGATGAAGAAAGTTAGGCCTAAAGACATTTAGGCCATCAAAGGCCAGACATCTGACATGGCTGAGGGTTGAGATTTGAATCCAGGCTTTCTGCGTCTTAGATGCCATGCTCTTCACTAGTGTATTAACACTCTGCCAAAAGCATCTAGGAAAAATATTATAAGATCAAAAGTAAGAACTGAAAAAGTAAGAATCTTCATGTTTATATATCATGCCTTAAAAGAAAGTTGTGTTGTCTTTCTTAGACTATAGTTTGTTTTCTTCATTCATAGTTAATAGTTCAAAAGATTAGAATAGATATGTCATGCCATGTAAGCCAGAGATCAGTATTGGACAGCCAATAGCACAGCTTCAAGGATTAGGGGCATTTGCTAATTCATTACAGGAATGGGAACTTTGGAGAACTAGAAATAGTTTGAGGCAGAGCTTCTTAACCTTTTAAAGCATAACAGTCCCTTTGGAGTCTAATGAAATGGATGAAGACTTCTCCACAGAAAAATCACATATAAACACATTCAGATTTTCCATAAAATTTCAGAGGCTTCACAAAAGCCACAAAGGACCTACTATGGCTATCTTAACCAACCAAAGAATCGAGATAAATAATTTATGATGTTCAGCCTATAAACAGCTATACATGGCCGTACCTAAAATATTTTGTTCCTAAAAAAGAACTTATGGTAACCATATCAATTTAAGAGACAGGCAGAAGCTTAAAAGTCAGTTGTATAAAATGGTACAAAAATGAAGAGGAAAGTGGAGTCACATCAATTTTATTGCAGTTGTAAAAGTAATCAATAGGAGGGATGTTTCATGTAGCCCACAAACACTGGGATACAGCTGTATTGTTAAGCTGTATTATTTAGACTTGTATTTAGAACTTGTCACTTTCTCTGAACTGTTACGGCCTGTATGGAGTCACGGACAACATCAGATAACTTTTCCTCTGGAGAATACAAGCCTGAAAAAAAAAAAGAAAAAAAAAAAAAAAGGCCAGCACACGTGGAGCCAGTGCACATCAGCTTACAGGCAGCCATGCTGTGCATCTCATCTCAACTCTGTGTTCCACCACGTCCTGGCAGCTTGAAAAAACCATTTATACCTGGGAACTGAAAAACACTACAAATGAGGACTTCTTAGTTTTCAGAGATTCAATTTGCCAGCACACAAGCAACTGGGATCCTACTTTATGTTTGGCTTTGTGAGAAGCAATAGAAATCAAAAGTTCAAAAGAACATATTCTCTGCACTCAAGAAGCTTAAAGTCTAGTGTGTGAAGCAGTGACATAAACAAATATAAAGTAATGTACTAACTTGATAAGGCAAAATTATACCTCTTGTTTGTGTTGCCATCTAAGTTGAAAATGTTTCCAAAGGTAAATAGAGGAGACGTATATTTTGGAAGAAACTAGAAGAATGTGAGAAGTACTGCATCACCATTTTACTCCTCATGGAAGAATACTCTTCTGAGTTTTAAATTCATAGGTCCTATCTGGACACAGCATTGAAGAATATACAAAACTTTACCTCTTTTTTTGTTCTGTTTTCTCTACCCATTGGATTCTATTAAGTGACTTTAGATTGTAGGATTTGTATTAATTGCTTAAAGAACATCTTTTGCTTGAACAATACTATTCTATAAAGGAATTGATTTGTAGATTTAGTTTAGAAATTTGGATGTGCTTCCTGAATGTATGGGGGACTTTTGCTCTGGTAATTCTATATGTCTGTTAGCTGACTGGAGCTTCAGAAAGATAGAACACCTGGGAATATTAGAGTTGAGGGACTTATATGTGAGATGCTCAAAGGGCCACAGTATTGCCAAGTTTGCTGTGATTGAGCCTATCTCTGGAGGATATCTAGAGTTAAGAAAGTGAACAAGATAATGGCAAGAGGGAAATGCTTTTGATATATTTAGGGAACTTTATAAGGTGCAAGCAAATATTTGCATAATTTTATTTAGGTTGAGTTATATTGTTGATCTACAAAATGTCTGGCATACTACATATGCATGTTACTTAGTATAATTCATTAAAGGGAATAAACTAGTACTTGGCTTAGTATATTGAGTGGGATTGAGGTAAATTCACTAAATTAACATTCTAATAGTTTGTACCTCAAGGGGAAACCACTGAAAAAAGATTATCATGGGGAGTCTTAAGGATCTGAATAGTTCATCCTATAGGTCACAAGAGAAAATAAAAGAGTATGGCAAGAAAAAAAAACAGCTCTGTGCGTGTGAAGGCATGATTTTTTTCATTATGTTTTTCCATACACTGTATATGTCCTGATTCTTTCATTCATGCACATCTGTTGTGTTCCTTGCCTTTTTTTCTCTCTTTAATTTATCCATCCAGTAAACTGTCATCTGATCAATTATGGAAAAAATGGAATCAAAATGTTTCCTTCAGAAGGATGGATAAAGTCTCTTAGACTTGTAGTAAAACATGCTTGCTTATCTACTTCATTAGCCAGGTTTTCCTTTTTTTAAAAGTTTATTTATTTATTTTGAGAGAGAGAGAGAGAGAGAGAGAGAGAATGAGTGGGGGAGGTGCAGAGAGAGAGGGAGAGAGAGAATCCCAAGCAGGATCCATGCTGTCCGTGTGGAGCCTGATGTGGGGCTCAATCTCATGACCCACAAGATCATGACCTGAGCTGAAACCAAGAGTTGGACGCTTAACTGACTGAGCCACCCAGACACCCCAATTAGCCAGGTTTTCTAACTAGACTTGCATTCTTACCATTCCTCAAATGCAACAGGTTAACTTCAAGTTGAATTCTGCTACTTCCCACCCCAAAATACCATATTCCTTCCTCTTTTTCTTTTAATCTATGTTGATTTCCTGATTCTACTTCTTTTATGAACAATTCTTTAAGCAATAGAATAGTGGCTGAGAAAAGTGAGCACACCAGGATGGATAGATTATATAAGGTCAGAAGATCTGCCCTAGGGTGTGTTCCATGAGAGGCCTAGAGGACACACCATTCACTAAGTTCATTAGGAATGAGCTGTGAAAATGAAACCAGCATCACTAAGAAGTTGAGAAGTAGCTCTTTTCTGCTAACCAGGGACAACAGGAGATAAGGTCACTGAGACAGGCTCATTAATATCCATGTATATGGTGAGGTCTGGACATAACAGAGGCCAGATAATCACCAAAAACCAGAGGGCTGCAATTATCATAAAAACCAACAAGATCCAAAGAACAGGCAATAGAGTTCAAAGTGAAAGCAGTTGTGGGGATGGTTAATAGAGCATGACATCCCTGGAGAAAATAGACAAACAGCCAACAAGGGGCTAGGGAACATTACAAGAAGAAGTCAAGAATGGACAAGAAGGAAGCTGGAAGAACTGTCATACTTTAATGTAAGCTTCACCTTGAGTTAAACAGAAAAATAAGGAAAAAAAGTTTCGGTGGAAAGAATCATCCCAGACTGCCATGCAGTTCTAAACAGAGTTAGTCAAGGCCATTAGGTATCCTCAAGTCAAAGTCATCTGTCAAAGGAATCCTGTGCCTTCTAGGAATGGGCCTGTCTTAGTTTCCCTGCCATATTCAATCATCAGCTGAAAACAGTTCATGGAAATACGACCTCCATGGAATGTGAAGATGGATTAAAAGCTCAGAACTAGGACTACTGATAGATAATCAGAGACGTGAAGGGCACACTTAATAATAAGCACATCTATCAGATTAAGAAAGTATGTAGGGCAATACAAGGAGGAGCCAAACAACCAAACCCAAGACATAGAAGCCAGAGAAGCTATGGGCTGCTCAGGAGAAGTTTAAAAGCCTGCCATTTCTCAGTCTTCACAGGCTTTCCTTGAAGTTACAAATACCCAGGAAATGAAGTATCAGGGTGAAGGACATATGAAAATTTTACTATTGTTTTTGCAGCTTTTCTATAACACAGAAATTATTCTTAAATACAATGTTAAAAATGCTTATGAGAAAAACATCTGACTGACCCTTCTTAGGTCAGGTATCTAAGTCTCTAGTAGTGATCAATCAGGTTCACATCTACAGGACCAGCAGACTGGGCCCACTTCTATGTTTGGGTCTATCAGAAAAGGGGAAATATTTCACCAAAAAATTGCTCAACACCACTCATATACCTGTTTTTTATCCAATAGATTACATTAAGAACATTTGATTAAAGACAAATGTCTTTAAGGCAGTGGTCAGAATCCTAAGAATTAAATGATTGATTAAACAGAAGAAAATTTCAAATTGAAAATTTCCCATTAGCAAAACTCCTCAAGGCAAAAGTACTAGGGATTACAAAATCACTGATTAGATGAACAGCAAGAGAGTTACGTAAATTTATAAAGTATAAACACATATATTAGCATGTCATATCTTTCCTGCAGGCCAGCAGAGACAGATTTAGATATTCTGAAGCAATGATTAAAAAATAATCAAGATTAAAAATCTATGTTAGACATAGAAACAATAAAATGTCTCTCATGTCTACATTTAGATTCTCCATAAAATTTTCATATTTATTATATTAAAGAATTACTTATTCTGACAATTACTGTTTTATGAATTCAATATAATACTAGATGCTTTGTTACTAATAACAAATAATGCTATATACCATTAAGCCTTAAAAAAACGTAATTTCTAGCCTGGGACAATTTATAAGAATTGAAGAAAATATGCAAAACCAAACACAAAATGTCTGTAGCAACTTAACTCTATGTTTCTTTTTTGTCATTGTTTTTGTTTTTTTGTTTTATTGTTTTATTTATTTTTAATTCATTATTATTTTTTAAATTACATCCAAGTTAGTTAACATATAGTGTAATAATGATTTCAGGAATAGAATTTAGTGATTCATCCCTTACATATAACACCCAGTGCTCTTTTTTTTTAATGTTTATTTATTTATTTTGAGCATGAGAATGTGTGCTCCTGTGCAAGCATGTGCAAATGGGGGAGCAAAGGGAGAGAATCCCAAGCAGGCTCAGCACAGAGACCAACGTGGGGCTGGATCCCAGGAACTGTGAGATTATAACCTGAGCCAAAATCAAGTCAGATGCTTAATCAACTGAGCCACCTAGGTGCCCCATTAACTGTATGTTTTATGATTAAAAGTTTTACTTTGAAAATATTTGACCAAGCTCTTCTCCAGGGGCATCTAATGCTTCCTTTAAATTTTTTGAGAAACCTCCATACTCTTTCCTTTTTCAAATATATATATATATATATATATATATATATATATATATATATATATATAAAATGTTTATTTATTTGAGAAAGAGAAAGAGAGCAAGAGTGTGAGCAGAGGAGAAGGAGAGAGAGAGAGAGAGAGAGAGAGAGAGAATCCCAAGCAGGCTCCATGCTGTCATCACAGACCCAACAAGGGGCTTGATCCCATGGCCCTGGGATCATGACCTGAACTGAAATCAAGAGTCGGACACTCAACCTACTGAGCTATCCAGGCACCCCAAGAAACCTCCATACTGTTTTCTATAAGACTGTACCAATTGAAATTCCCATCAATGCTGTGTTCCCTTCTCTCCATATATTCACCAGTATTTGTTTTTTGTTGCTGCTCTTTTTTTTCAATGATAGGCATCCTAAGAAATGTGAGGTGATATCTCATTGTGGTTTTGATTTCCATTTCCTTGATGATTATTAATGTTGAGCATCTTTTCACATACCTGTTGGTCTATATATCATAATATTGTATTGTGTACTTAAAACTTGCTAAGAGGGTAGGTATTACGATAAGTGTTTTACCACACACACACATAAAATAATACGAAAGGGGGTGGGAGGAATACATTTATGGGCTTTCACAGTTGTATATGTATTCCCAAATTCATCAAATTGTATACAGTAAATATATACAGCTCTTTATATACCCATAAAACTTAATTAAAAAAAGATTCCCATGCAAGTTCTACTGAATAAACTTGCCATATGTATTCCCTCTGTAAAACATACTGACTAATGCTAGCAGCCAGCTGAACACTCATAGATCACTCTCTAGTTAGCAAATCCTAATTGCCCCCAGAAAGTACACTATAGGCTACTTGCTTTTCCTTCAGTCATCATAATTATTATAATGGAAATTGTATACAGCTTATTAAAGATATGGTTTACAAAGGAAGATTATATAAAATTGCAATTTGCAGAACTACATTGAAAGACCCTAACTCTACATCAAACAATGATGAATAAATTACATATATGTCTCAAGTTAAAATAAAATGATCAGTGTAGGTTAAAATTACTTTTATGACTCCTACATTTAACCAACTTTATTAGCTACTTAGCCTAATCATCAACCAAATAGACTTTAATAAAATGGCTTCTATTTTGCTTATTTATATGGTTCTCTTTTCTAGACTTGAAATAGATCTGCAAGAGTGAGCGATAAATTAATTTGACAAACATTACTGACCACTGATTTTGTGTTAAGTACTGTTTATCAATATATGTTAGGTAAATTAAAAATGTTTGTTTTAGCCTGAGTGACTAATACAAAATAAGATAATGTACCTAAAATTACTTGGAAAAATTAATCACTATACGAATGTTAATTAACATAATCCCTGAAGAAGAACCAATCTATTTTTTTCCAGGAGTTGCTTCCATTTGAATGGCTATGCTGACAAATCTTTCTTCTTCTATTGAAAGTGTAACCTGCATGGAACCCCTTAACATTGTAATTCTATTTTACTGTTTGCTTCTGAATTGTAGGAATCCATTTGCTCATTTTGACAAATATTTCATTTACATGTACTATGTACTTGGCACTATGCTATTACCTGGAAATACTTTCAAAATATTTGTTATTCCACTTAGTTGTACAAAAAAATCTGTGTAATTCATTATTTACAAGAAACAAATAGAATAAAAATCAAGAAGAAATATTGGATCCTCATCTTAAATGCTGTATTCATGTTCAATATCATTTTTAATTAAAACACATAAACACAGAGTTATTGTGTCAATATGTTTATTTTTCTTTGGTCCTTTTTCTCTTGTCAGAGCATCCACATTTCCTGGTGCTAGCTAAATAACTTGGGACAGAGAGGTGAAGCACAGTAGACTAGCACAGAAATCCCCCAAGGGTGTATTTATCCCAGTTGGGTAAATGGCTACACCATCAAAGTCCTTTGTAAAAATTTTCCATACGGAGCGGTAAATAGGTGACCTTCATATACCCCACTCTAAATAAGGATAAAAGAAGCTCTCCTCCCTATCTAAAGGCCAAGTCAAGCAGCTGGTCTCAGATCAGCACAACTACTTAGTTGTCTCTATAATAAAATGTATCTGATGGCTTTAAGCTCCATCATGAGTAATTTAGCTTAAACCCAAGGAAGAGTTTCTTGGAAGGGAAGTTAAAGACAACAATTCATTTAGTCTCTAGTATTGTATCGTCTGTAATTCTCCACATCTTGAAAGGTAAGGCTCTCTCTACCTACCACAGGTCTCTGGTCTCCAAACCCTTGGAGCCACTGATTATACTTGCTCTCCATTTTTTAGTTCACTTCCATGAACCTGATACCTATTCAGAAATTCCAAATTCCATAAAGACGTTTTGTTTTCAACTATTTAGCTAATCATAGCAAAGCTGTGCTTCTTCTATGTATATATTTCCTGACATATATAATAACCAAAATCACTGGCACATCCTTACCATTGTTTTACTTCTGTTTCTAATTGGTTTATGCCTATTGTAGCACATTTATTCCATTCAGTCTTCAGCAATCTGATTTGTTTCTTTTCCATTTTGTCTGAACACCAGAAGCAGTATGGCACAGTGAAATGAGCATACCTAGAGAGCCAGACAGACCTGGATTCATACACTGGTCCTGTTATGTCTGTCTAGGGGAACCTTTACTCCAAAACCAAAATCTTCTCACAAAAAATCTAGGAATGTTAGTCACAGCCTATTCATGGTGCTATTCAATTAAAGCAATGACAGGTAGAGCTATGTGGGGCAAAGAATCTGGCTCAATATTAATTTCTCTTCTCACTAAGAATATTAGGAGTATTCTCTCATTAATCTTCCAACCTTTCACCTAATACATGTTTCAGCCCAGGCCCCGGACATGAAGACCAGCGTGCCTCTCAGGTCAGCATGTTCATAGCATGCAGGCACTTCTTCCCCTCCATGTAGGTGGTTAACTTTGTAACATTCCACAGACACCACTTCAAAATTCAGTAAGATACAATGAAGGACTCTTTTAAACAGTTTTCTGTGAATGAATACATAAATTAATTTAATTAATTGAATCTACAACATTTTCAATCATAGGAACAGCATTTTGTCTTTCCAGGGAGATTATGTTGCTATTCATTGTTTTGGCAGATCATCGTGTGATGGTAACTGATTTTCCTCTGCAGCAGGATATAACTCCAGACCTTTCTTTATATGCAATGACTACTAATCTAGAAGATCAGACTTCAATTCTTCTTCCTGAAAGAATAGAGGAATTTTACCCTTTCTTTGATTACTCAAGTGCTATCCTATATTTTTACTTAACTGATCTCCTTAGTTAGGAGTTAATCACCCTCAAAATATCTCGGATGTAGGATATCAGTTTTAGCATTAGTACTTCTTTGGTCTGTTCGTTTCATCCTTTATCTTCCTTGAAAATGTAATAGAAAACTGGGAGAGACTGTTTCAGATAGTACTAGCTAAAATTATTTTATAATTAAAGTCTATTGTAATTCTTAGAAAATTGTGAGAGCAATATGCTGTATGAATTACAAACAGTTGCAGTACCGACAGAAATTGATGATCAACAGATGGGAAGTAGAAATACATTCAGATTTCTGGATCAGGCAGCCTGGCACATCAAGCTACCACGAGCTATTATCAAACTGAGGAAAATAGAACATACAAGTTGTAGGGGTTCTGGGGACTAATTCAGATGCAGTCATCTTGTGCTCAAGTGGACTTTGAGATACTGAAGCAGAAAAATTACAGAGTTAGATACATGGATCTAATATTTAGGAAATTAGCCTAGGATAAAGATAAGCATGCAATTAGGAAAATAAATGAATAAAAACATTGTTCATAGAATGCCTATGGAATTCAAAGTATGTAGAAGTAGGTAACATGTTTATTAAAAGAGTCAAACTAATTTTTATCTATATCCATAAGTAAGTTATATAGTCACTTAAATGATAAAATTGCATTGGGGCGCCTGGGTGGCTCAGTTGATTAAGTGTCTGACTTCGGCTCAGGTCAGGATCTCATGGTATATGGGTTTTGTGCTGACAGCTCCAAGCCTGGAGCCTGCTTCAGATTCTGTGTCTCTCTCTCTCTCTGCCCCTCCCTGACTCACGCTCAGTCTCTCTCTCTCCCTCTCTCTCTCTCTCTCTCTCTCTCTCAAAAATAAATAAACATTAAAAAAATGTTAATGATAAAATTGTATAAAAATGGGCATTCTTAACGGAAATTATCATGGATGGATTCTAAAGGAATAATAGATATCCTAAAGAGATTTAAAATATATTTTGAGCATAAATTCATTTTTATAATATATCCACCATGGGTTAATTTAACTTATAGTATCCAGTAGATTAATTTAAATTATAGCATCCAAAAATATGCTTAAGAAATTACAATCTGCTAAACTCAAGTCTCATTAGTTTATTTACAATCATATAATACTTAAGCAATCCTGAAATAATTGTTTCAACTCTGAACCATAAAGATGATAAATAATTAGGAGATTTGCAGACATAGATATCTCTAACACATTTGCCTTATATCATTATTATTGGTACCATTATTATTATCGTTGGAAAATGTAGTGCAGTTGTTAATGGCACAATTTCTAAAATCTTATTTTCTATGATTCCCAACATCTGTTCTTTCAGATTTTGTGACCTTCAGCTATTTGTCCAAACTTCTAAATTTCACTTTATGCATCTGTAATAAATAAAAAATACTTCTCTCTTAGGCTTTTCAAAGGCTCAAATGAAGTAATCTATGTAAAATGCTTAGAACATCATCTGGAACATGGTCTTATCAGTCATATAATCTATATCCAAATAACCCTATAAGAAATCAAAGGCCAGGTGAAAGAGCAGGGTATAAATGCTACAAAAGAAGATTATCAATTTCCTTATTGACTTTTACCACAATAGAGGCAGGTTCCATAATGGTAAACAAGGCAGTATTTTAGTTTACAAAGTAAAAAGAGTATCACACTTCAGATCCACGGGACCTGAAGCATCTTCCCTCTAGTTCCCTCTAATAAACATATGTCATGAGATAGGATGAACTGGCCTTATCTAAAGTAGATTCCTGGGTTGTCCCTGATGTTCTCTGCTAAGTCAAAATAAATTTTCACTTGGAATCTGAATTTAATAATTCTAAAACTCCAAGGCAAAAAGGAACCAATTATTTTCTTAGGCCAGGATCTACTCATGGTTAGAGTATTTCAGAAAGGGCAAATAAAACAGAAATTAGCAAAAAACATATTGAATATCTCCTATGAGCAATGAATTTTACTAAGCAAAGATTAGCTAAAAATAACCTCTTATTTTCATGAGACCATATTAATAAGCATAAGCTTATAATCCAATTGAAGGATAAAAAATGTAACAAAAAAATATTGATCAGAGTCCAGGTTAGTAAGTGATACACACCAAACACCAATTTCATAGCTAGGTATGAAATTAAATTGAACTTAGTTAAATATCTCATTCCACTGACAAATCTCACAGATATAATATTGAGTGAAAGAAGCCAGAGGCAAGTAGTATATACTGTATGATTCTATTTATATAAAGATCAAGAAGAGGGAAAATTAATTATGATAAGAGAAGTCAGAATAATGGTTACAATAGGAGAAGAGATTGATTAGGAGAGGCATTAGGAAGACTTCTTTCTGGTAATAGTCTATCGGTTGATCTTGAAAGGATTTATATGAGTCCATATAGATGCCAAACTTTATTGAGCTGTACTCTAAAGTTTTGTGCACTTTACTAAGTTTTCGTGTATTAAACTTTAACAAAAAGTAATTTTTAAATTCTAAATTTAGAAAATCAAGATATTACAAGATAATTCAGCTCCTGCAGACCATAATGCCAATTTTCCATAATTCTACTTTCCCTACTTTCCTCTTGACTGGGGTGCCTGGACTTGAATGGGCCCATGCCTGGATTTCCATCCCCTTCTGCTGCCTCTATTTAACTGCTCTTTCTGGGAATACCCTGATCCTCTTCGTAGTCCTCACTGAGCCAAGCCTCCATGAGCCCATGTACTATTTCCTCTCCATGTTGTCCACCACTGACATTGGCTTATGCATCTCTACACTGGTGACAGTACTAGGAATATTCTGGCTCAATGCCAGGGAGATCAGCTTTAATGCCTGCTTATCACAGATGTTCTTCATTCACCTCTTCACTTTCATGGAATCTTCAGTGCTCCTGGCTATGGCTTTTGATCGTTTTGTGGCCATTTCCAACCCCTTGAGATACGCTACCATTCTAACTCATGAAAGGATTGCACAGATTGGTTTGGCAGTCGTTACCAGGGGAACTGTCATTCTGATACCACTAGTCCTTCTTCTCAAGCGTCTATCGTTCTGCCGCAGTCATGTGCTCCATCATTCCTACTGTTTCCACCCTGATGTAATGAAGCTCTCATGTTCAGACACAAAGATCAACAGTGCATTTGGACTAACTGCAATTATCTCTACTGCTGGAGTGGACTCTATTTTTATCCTGATTTCCTATGTCCTGATAATTCGCTCAGTTCTCAACATTGCATCCCCAGAGGAGAGGAAAAAGGCCTTCAGCACCTGCATTTCTCATATCACGGCTGTGGCCATATTCTACATCCCTTTAATCAGCCTGTCTTTTGTTCACAGATTTGGAAAACATTCTCCACCATATGTGCCCACACTGATTGCTAATATTTACTTGCTCATTCCCCCTGTAATGAATCCCATCATTTATAGTGTGAAAACAAAGCAGATTCAAAAATCTGTGCTCAAACTGGTATGTTCCAAGGGAACTCATGTTTAACAATTACTGGCCCATAAAGACCCATTTCAAAGTCAGTGAAAATTGATCATAAGTTGGAGTTATAACTCATGAAATTTTAGAGATGGGTGGAACTAGATGCCATCCAATTCAAATATCTCCACAATGCTGTTAGTTCTACCTAAGGCAATCTTATCTTTTCTACCACCAAAATACTGATTCAGATTCTCACTACCTCTCAGTTACCCTATTCCTATAGATAACTGACTTCCTATATCTCTGATGTTTCCACCTAAAACCACACATCATTCACTTTGAATTAATTTTCTAAATATACAGCACAAGTAAAATTTAATAACAAAACAATAAGTAAGTATCTCTTTCATGTTCACTTCTCATACACCAACTAAATGAAGCAACTGCTCCTATCTCTGATATAGTCCTCCAAAATTTGGATTCAACTTTCCTTTAAAATTTAATCTATCTCTCTCTCTCTTTTCACATACTGACAGTCTAAGAAAAGCAGTCAGCTAACTGTTTCTTCATGTACATGCAACTTTCCTAAAGCTGTTCACTGTTGACTTGAGCTTCACTGTTGACTCTACTTCAATCTTGACACCCACCCTCCACTTTGGAATTCTACTTGTATGTCAAGGCTCATCTTTAAATAGCTTCGTCATTAAATTTTTCATGATTGCCCAATGGTACTTGATCTTGCCTTCCTATATTTCACCTTTTATAGTACTTTGCCAGTATCTTTTTTGCCTTTATGTACTTTTGGCATAGAAATGGAAATAATAGAAATATAAATATATATTAATATTAATATTAATATAAAATGGTTGCCACAGGTCTATAAATTCCCTAAATAAAAAAAGCCTTGAAGGGTCTATAATACCTAGCAGAATACCTTTCACATAGCAGATACTCAGTGATAGTTGTTGAATTGAACTGAACATATTGGACTATCAAATAGTCCATCTGAACAATTCAAATTGCATAGGCAAAGGGCTATTTTGGAACCTGAGATCACAGTCTCTGGAATTTATCCCAGTTTGCATAAGGCCCAACTTGACTAAGAATAATTTTAGCCACTTTTTTTCTCCATGAATGGCTTCCCAGAACCAACTACTATACATAACTAAAAAAAAAATTTTCCCAGGTGCCAAAGACAAAAACTAGTAAACCGTCCTTAATTCCTCACTTACCATTTGCTCTTGCATCCAATGAATCTGTATTTCTTCTATTCTAACATGAAAACATCTCTTCATCTCCACTTTTAGACTTTGTTCAGGACACTAAAGTTCTTTTTAAAAAATATGTATTTATTTATTTTTGAGAGAGAGAGTAGTGGAGAGGGTCAGAGAGAGAGAGGGATAAAGAGCATCCCAAGCAGACTCCATGCTGTCAGCACACAGCCCAACGCAGGGCTCAATCCCACAAACCATGAGATCATGACCTGAACTGAAATCAAGAGTCAGACATTTAACTGACTGAGCCACCCAGGCACCCATAGTACACTAAAATTCTTAAATTAAATCACATTTTCCTTTTAGGTTTCAGGTGTCCAATCTTATCCCTTTCTCCTCCCTTTGTTTTCCATAAAAAAATCAGAAGAAGAAAAAAACTTTTTAAAAGCCTTTTAAATTACATTTTAGTTATACAAGAAATAATAAATATGCTCTTATTAATAAAAGATTTTACAGAAAAGGTGAAAGTCCTCCTTGATATGTTTCCTCAAGTTCAGTCTTTCTGTCTTCTCTATAGGAAACCACTGTATAAATTTGATTTTTTTCCTTCATTTTTCTATGCATTAGTGTCCACAGATATGGAGAAAATAAAATTTTCAATTTTTTTATGTTTTTTAATTTATTTTTGAGAGAGACAGAGAGCTAGAAGAGGAAGGGCAGAAAGAGAGGGAGACACAGAATCCGAAGCAGGCTCCAGGCTCCGTGCTATCAGCACAGAGCCCCATGCAGGGCTTAAACTCATGAACCATGAGATCATGACCTAAGCCTAAGTCTGATGCTTAACCAACCACAAGGTACAACTATGTATCTCTCTGTTGTTTATTATCTTCAATATAACATTTATTTGTTTTGATCCCTGTAGGAGGTGGTGGGGGGAGAAAATAATCTTTAAATCTTCTCAATGTGGAATAACTGGGTCTACAATACCAGAGTATATCAAATGATTTCAGTGGTCTCCTTCCTAAAGCAGGTGTGAAAACTATGTTCATACACTTTCCATGTTTCTTCAATATTTATATTTTCTTGGCATATATTTCAATATTAATCATAGCAAGTCAAAAAAGAAAACAACCTCAGCAATTGCAGTACATTAAACCACAAGGGAGAGCAAGTAGATTTAGGCATGCAGAGTGTCTCTGAAGCAAAAACAATTAGCCAGAAAGATCCCTTAGGAATAAATAGATTTTTCCGAGGGGTAAACAACTCTCCTGAGAATGGGTTTCTCACAGATACCCTTCCTTCAGAGGTGAATGAGACCTCAGAGCCTTGTCTCTTCCTCATTGTCTTCACTTGATGTAAGTACAGATGCATCAGAGAGACTGTGGATATGTATTAATGTAAGATGATTTATGTGGGCTCATTCTGCAATAAGAAATTTGGCCTCATTAAAGGAAGTATTTCTAAAATGAAATTATAAGAACAACCATGTAAACATAAGATGCTGGGAATTGCTTTTGATTTAAAAATCTACTACTGGAAAGGTCCTATTCTCATAGAGTTTTCAGCAAAGCTTAGAAATAAAAATTAGAAATTCTTCACAATTTACTGAATCTCAATTCTTTTTTTTTCAAGTTTATTTATTTATTTTGAGAGAGAGAAAGTTTCAAGCAGACTCTGTGCTGTAAGCACCAAAACCAACCTGAGCCAAAACCAAGAGTTGGATGCTGAACTGACTGAGCCACCCAGGTACCCCTTGAAACTCAATTCTGAAAAAATTCACAAACAACAAAATTTTGAAAATACAAAAATCCAGAGCATGTGGTCAGTTTAAAATCTGGCTGGGATTCCTTAGATAAGATAAAATATCTAAAATGTATTGTTCATAGTGCTAGACACAGGGAGTCTGAATAGCCCCCAAACTGAATGAGTCATCAATGTAGAATTCTGCCATAAAAAGTAAGTACAATATAATTTCTTTAAGCAAAAACACAGAATATGGCATATCTAGAGTCATATGCCCAAATCCAATGTTGAATTTCAAAGAAGTAAATACTTTGTCCAAAAATAATAGTGATCCGTTATTAGTGAGGCTTGAAATTTTAGTTCTTTTTCTTGTAGTAGGGATGATGCTGGTCCATTCAGAATAACAGACTGTAATATTCTTAAAGAGATTAAGACATTCAAACCAGATTGAAAATGAAGAGATGCATTTGAAGTCAATTAACTTAGGTTAAATAGATCAGCAGTGGCTATGAAAATGAGCAGCACTAATAGAAGTATCCATAGCTCAAATCCATGATTCCAGGAGGCATCATTATCCAACATGCATGATTCATTTTACCAGTAGTCTTAATAATTTAGCATGTAATAAAATAATAGCTTTCCATTTCCCCTCGCTGTTGATAAGGAAATAAGTTTTAAATAAAGCAACAAAAATCAGGAAGTGAAAAAACAAATTTATCAAATATCAAGTGTTTGATGCCCTAATACATATGCATTTATAGTAGTGTTTAGAACCAAGGAACAATGACAGTGTACGTCTATGGAAAGAGGAAAAACCACATGAATATTTGAAATTTTAGTAATTTACATGCATATGTAACAAAAGTTTATTTTTTAATGTTATTCTATAAATTTCACCACATCAAGAAGAATTGATATGTAGCATAGTAGAATTGTAACCAATTTTAAATTTACATACATGGAATTCAAATCCTAGCTTTTCCACTGTATGAAATATTATAATTTGTTTCTCTCTCTAATTTTTACGTTCCTGGGATGAAAACTTAGGATATTATAAGCAAATTGATTTTTTATTAATTAAGATAATCTACATAAAGCACAAAACTCATGTAAAGCCTGACACATTTTGGGATTTTATAAATGATAGATCTTAACTACTTTCAAAGTAACTATATTACCTCCAATTTACCAATGAGAAAATAGCATCAAACATTCTAAATTAAGGATTCAGAGAAAAGGGAACCCTCTTAAAAGGTTGGTGGGGATGCAAACTGGTGCAGCCACTCTGGAAAACAGTATGGAAGTGCCTCAAAAAGTTAAAAATAGAACTACCAACAATCCAGCAATTGCACTACTAGATATTTACCCAAGGGATACAAAAATACTGATTCGAAGGGATATATGCACCCTGATGTTTATAGCACGTTATCAACAAAAGCCAAATTATGGAAAGAGTCCAAAGGTCCATCGACTGATGAATGGCTAACAATGTGGTATGTATATACAATGGAATATTACACAGCCATAAAAAAGAATGAAATCTTGACATTTGCAATAAAATGAATGGAGCTAGAAGGTATTATGCTGAGTGAAATAAGTCAGTCAGAGAAAGACAAATACCATATGATTTCACTCATAGGCGGAATTTAAAAAACAAAACAAACAGACATAGGGAACAAAATAAAGTAAAACCAAGAAACAGACTCTTAACTGTAGATAACAAAATAATGATTACCAGAGGGGTAGAGGGTCGGGGGATGAGTTAAATAGGTGATGGGAATTAAGGAGTGCCCTTGTTGTGAGAAGCACTGTGTGATGTGTGGAAGTGTTGAATCACTATATTGTACACCTGAAACTAATAGTACACTGTATGTTTACTAACTGGAATTTAAACAAAAACTTGAGGGGTGCCTGAGTGGCTCAGTCGGTTAAGCATCCCATTAGGCTCAGGTTCATGATCTCGCAGTCTGTGAGTTCAAGCCTCACATCGGGCTCTGTGCTGACAGCTCAGAGACTGGAGCCTTCTTCAGATTCTGTCTCTGTCTCATGCTCTGCCTCTCTCATGCTCTGCCCTGCTCATGCTTGCTCTCTCGCACTCTCTCTCAAAAATAAATAAACATTAAAAAAATTTTTAATGAAAACTTGAAAAAAATATTCTAAGTCCTATGATTCCAGAATTTTTCTTCCATTATAATTTCCCTCCTCTTTCATACTCCAGAGAAACAGAACAAATAGGAGATGGTAGGTAGGTAGGTATTTATTATGAAGAATTGGTTCACACAATTATGGAGGCTAAGAAATCACACAGTCTGCCATTTGTAAGCTGGAGATCCTGGAAAGCCTATGGTGTAGTACCAATCCAAGTCTGAAGGCTCCTGAAAACTAGAAGCACCGATGGTGTAAATCCCAGCCCAAGGGCAGAAGACCCATGTCCCAGCTCGGCAGTCAGGCAGAGAGAAAGAACTCCTCCTTCCTCTGCTTTTTCATTCTATTCAGGCCTTCCACTAACCGAATGAGGCCCACCCACAGTGGGAAGGGTAATCTGCTATACTCAATCTACTGACTGACTCAAACATTAATCCTTTCACAGACATACCCAGAAATAACGTTTAATCAGATATATGGGGTGGCCCAGTCAAGTTGACACATAAAATCAACCATCACACACCACACACACACCTAAATCCATTTCTTGATACCTCTACTTAGAATTCAGATCTCGATCTAGACATCATTATTTACTGGAAACAATTCCTTATTCCTCACAATGAGTTTGTCGTCTTTATGTGCTCTCATAGCATTCTAGATTTACTCTTTACACTCTAATTCCATGTTACTTGTCTGTGTTCCCTTGTCAACTAAGTGTTTTCAGGATCAGAGACATCATTACACTTAGCATTTAATTTCCTGTTTTTCATCCAAGGTACATGGGAAATATATTTTTTTCTGAATGACTGAATGAATTTTCAGTATTTTTGCTTAGTAAAGTGACTGTTTTGACAAGTAGTACTGGAAGTTCATTCCTGCACTGTTTCTGGATCATTCCATGCATTAAAGTACTTCTTAAAGGAGCATCTTATAAATTCCCTCTAGTTTTCAGAAGATATAGGTGTATCCTCTGTATGGCACACAGATCAAATGTAGTTCTCAAATATAATAACATTTCAACCATTTGAACACAATCATGTGTTTGCTCTTAGTTTTCTCTTCTCCTGGCTGATTCTAAACTTTATAATTTATGACTATTCTTTTTTTTTAAACAGCCATCTCTTCAATTCATCTTAACAGGAATAAGACTAATAAAATTAAGCAGTTGCTTTTAGGCAAGTAGAAGAACATGTGATAAAATTAATGTCATTATATGACAGAAATTAAAATATCTCTAAGGTACATTCCAATTCAATAATTCTAGGATTCTACATTACTCTAAAATGTTATAAATGAAGGCATTTCATTTATAAGTCTCTTCTTAGAAGAGACTTTGAAAATAAAAATAATATGTCTTCTTGAACCCTACTGCTGCTACTTTCCTGACAATGGAAATATTAACCTTCTTGAGTATTTATTTTATTTAAATTAAATCTGCTAAAATTTGTATTGATGACTCCAGCCATCAGGGAATCTTTTTTCTTTTTCTCTTTTTAGGCTTATTTATTTATTTTGAGAGAGAGAGAGAGAGAGAGAGAGAGAGAGAGAGAGAGAATGAATTCCAAGCAAGCTCTATTGTCAGTGTGGAGCCCGACAGGGGCCTTGAACCCATGAACCATGAGATCATGACCTGAGCAGAGAGCAAGAGTCGGACACTTAACCAATTGAGCCACCCAGGCGCTCCAGGAGATTGTTTTTCTAGTAATTTCTCTATCTTCTATATAGACCTTTAAATATAACCTTTAAAATGTTTGTCATAAATTATCTGATAAAAGGATTTTTTTTTGAATGATGCCAGAGAACTGAGAAATTTATTTCATTTCAGTTAATACACTTTTGGGTCAAATTATTATGAAACATGAATCATCTTATAATCAGGATAGTAACTATTCCATAATGCCTATATTACATACTTAAAATTTCTGCATAGGGCCCTTTCCATAATCTCTCAAATATTTAGGATATTAAGTAATGCCCGCAAGCTTATTTCTGTGATTTTTTTTTTCTTAAGCTGCAATTGCGTGGAATAAGAAAACAATAGAGGCGCCTGGGTGGCTCAGTCGGTTGGGCATCCGACTTCGGTTCAGGTCATGATCTCACAGTTCATGAGTTCGAGCCCTGCGTCAGGCTCTGTGCTGACAGCTCAGAGCCTGGAGCCTGCTTTGGATTCTGTGTCTCCCTCTCTCTCTGCCCCTCCCCCGCTCATGCTCTGTCTCTCTGTCTCTCTCTCTCTCTCAAAAATAAACATTAAAAAAATTAAAAAAAAAACAATAATGGAGATTATCTAATTCCATTAACCTTAATATTAACATTAAATGACAAGAGCAAAGACATGTGCCTATTTTGTGAATTAACCCAAACTGAGCAGCCTCAGATGTAATATGTGTTGGAATCTCAGTAACTTGTCAGAGCAGGAATAAAAGTTGAGACTAGATAGCAATAGTAGCTAGAGATTTAAAAATGAGTAGCCAGAGATTTATTTATTTAAAATTTATTTATTTAAAAATAAATAGCCAGGGATAAGATCCACTGACCAAGAAATACAACAGGTATTAACAAGAGGTGTCACAAACTAAGATTTGGAGCCAGAATGTTTCAATAACTAAGGAGGTAAAATTGTGTAGGTATAACACAGCTGTAGGAGTATATTCTCCAAACCAGGTAGTTGGAGACTTCATGGTTCCAAATGCTCATGAAGGACCAACGGGATTCCAGCCAATGACTAGGACTAAGAGGAAAGTCACCAGTTTCTGAGAAGCCAAAGAGAAGAAAATATAGGGTATTCAGAGCACCACCATATTGGCTTAGTGAAGCTCTTAGCAAGATTTTCCAGTACATTAAGGGGACTAGATCACAAGAGTTAAGTCAATACAGGAAAGAAGAAAGGAAGGAGAAGAAAACTTACCCAGGACCTCATCTACAAAATAGTAAGTCTCATTTCAGATGCTACCTTTTGGTGGAGCTGAAAGCTCAAATGTGTGTTTGCTTTCATGAAGACACCCTCTGTAAATATACTCTTCTGAGGCTATATGTAAGTAACAGATGGCAATGATCACAACAACACTAAGCTGGCCTCTGTACATGCAGTTCACTCTTAGCTTTGAAATTGAATACAGTTGTCTTTGAAAGAGACTAACTGCTGACAATGATGCTACAGAAAATTTTCTTTAACAATTATGTGTCAACACTACAGTAATAACAGATAAGAAAATAAAAAATCAATATTAGAAATCTAACCTCAGACTAGAAGCAACCTTAACAAGCCAGGGATAAGATCCATTGATGAAGAAATAATGAATAGGTTATTTTGACGTATAAAATTATTTCCTGAAAAGACTATATGTCTTTAAAGTGTATGACAAATTCCATGATAATGCACTAATATAAAAACCCTCAAAGATATGTATATTTTATTAAGTAATAAATCTTACTTTTAAACACTAATATTACTTTGAGAAATCCATTAAATTCTTGACATTTTCAGATTATCTTGCTACAATTCTCTATGCAGGAAGTACAGAGAAGGGGGAAAGAAAATGTTTAGAGTTAAAGAGGAAGACAAGAAAAAGTACTGCTGAGATAAAAAAAAATCCTATTCTCTTTTGTGAATTAGGAAATATGAATCATGGAGAGGAAGCTCAATAAAGCAAAAAGAAAAGAAATAACTGAGAAGCAAAAAGGAGAGGATGAAGTCCTAGGAGTAATCTGCAATTTGATTTCTCTAACTACAGTTAATAGAAATCACAATTAAATTGCTGAATGGTGTTTTCATTTCTCCTTCTAGGGTATTTTATTTCAAAAGAATTATTCTTCCATAGTAATGATGTCATCCTTTCCTAACATCACTTCAACTTCTCTATTCTTTTTCCTGACGGGAAAACATCTCCAGGTCTTGAAGCTACCCACACCTGGACCATCATCCTCTTCTGCTATCTGTACATGACTTCCCTCTCTGGGAATGCTTTAATCCTGTTTTTCACCATCACCAAGTCAAGTCTCCACGCACCTATGTACTATTTCCTCTCTATGCTCTCAACCACTGACTTGGGCTTGTATATTTCAACGCTGGTCACTATGTTGGGTATATTCTGGTTCAGTGCAAGACAAATCAGTTTCCATGCCTGTGTTGCCCAGACATTCTTCATTCAACTCTTTACCGTCATGGAGTCCTCAGTGCTCCTGGCAATGGCCTTTGACCACTTCATTGCCATTTGTAACTCACTGAGCTATGCTGCCATCTTAATTGATTCCAGAATTGTCAAAATATGGTTTGCCGTCCTTGTCAGGGTAACAGTGATCCTAGTGCCTCTGGTCCTACTTCTTAAACATTTATCCTTCTGCCAAAGCCATGTGCTTCCTCATTCTTATTGTTTCCATCCTGATATAATCTGGCTTCATGTTCTGACAATAAGATCAACAGTGTTTTAGGACTTACTGCCCTTGTAGTTACTGTGGGAGTGGACTCCACCTTTATTTTTCTCTCCTATATTCTGATTATTAAGACTATCCTAAACATTGCTTCCCTAGAGGACTGGCATAAAGCCTTTAGCACTTGTATTTCCCACATAGGTGCTGTGGCCATCTTCTACATTCCTCTCATTAGCTTGTGCTTTGTCCATAGGTTTGGGAAAAAGGCGTCTCCTTATGTTACACATTCTTATGGTTAATGTGTGTCTGCTTCTTCCACCAGTGATGAATCCTATTATTTACAGTGTAAAAACCAAGCAGATCCGTAGAGCCATTAAAAAAGTCCTCTTTCCCAAGTGATTAGAGGTTTGACTCTAATACCTTTTTAATAAAATCTACTCCTTAGCTATCATTTCAAGACCTAGTGTTTAATCAGTATGCTTTCATTAGTGACCTGAAACCAAAAAAAACTAGAAAGTTGGGTAGGATGGGTAGGAGATGCAATTTGACAGAAATTTATTTTTTATCTTCAATAGAACTATTACTAATCTACTCTTTAAAAATAATCAATAAAATATCTTAATATTATGGGTATAATATAATATAATACCCTAATAATATCCTAATATTATGGGATATATATATATGCATATGTTTATTTATTTATTCTGAGAGGAGGGGGAGGGAGAAGGAGAGAGAGACAGAGAGAGAGAGAGAGAGAGAGAGAGAGAGAGAATCCCAAGCACGCTCCACACTGTCAGCACCCAGCCTGATATGGGGCTCAAACTCATGAACCATGAGATCATGACCTGAGCCAAAATGAAGAGTCAGATGCTCAACCGACTGAGCCATCCAGGTGCGCCTGGGTATTATATATATTAATATAAATTTCTGAAAGCATGAATGAAAATAGGTAACATGAATACTTTGCCCATTATTTGCCTCCAAAATTATACTTAAAACTGTAACATATCTTTCTGTCTCATTTTGTTTTTTTAAAGTATACATAATAAAAAGTTATTAAGTTTTGCTTAATCTTCAATTAAACCCTGCTATTATCCTTTTTTTATATTTTTAAAAAATGTTTATCTACTTATTTTGTGAGAGAGAGAAAGAGAGTACGAGCAGGAGAGGTGCAGAGAGAGAGAGAGAGAGAGAATTTCAAGCAGGCTCCACACCATCAGCACAGAGCCCAACATGGGGCTTGATCTCACAAACCATGAGATCATGACCTCAGCTGAAATCAAGAGTCCAACGCTTAACTGACTGAGCCACCCATACACCCCTATCTATTATTCTTATATATAATTTAACCACCATTGATTCATTCTTTCATTTACTGGGTGTCTCCTATTGCCAGACACTGCACAATATGATAGGGTGGCAGAGACAAACAACAAGATATTATCATAATTACTGAAATATGTAGATATAAAGCAACCAATCACAATCTGATGTACTATGTGATATGTGACAATATGTAAGCAAAATGATTAATAGAATGTGTAAGAATAATATATTTTTAGCAATGTTGTTGCTATTTTCCAAGCTGGGAAGATCAAGATACCATCAAAATGTGCTCTTCAAACTGTAAAGTCAAGGGGTACCTGGGTGGCTCAGTCAGTTAAGCCTCTGACTCTTGACTTTGGCTCAAGTCATGAACTCACAGTGATGGGATCAAGCCCCCTGTGGGGTTCCACACAGAGCTTGGAGCCTGCTTGGGTCTCTCTCTCTCTCCCTTTCTCTCTGCCCCCCCCCAACTCATGTTTTCTCTCAATAAATAAATACATAAACAAACAAACAAACAAACATTTTTTAAAAAACTATAAACTAAAGAACTGGAAAGATCAATTTTCAGAATAGCAGAAAGATCAAGCCCAGCACTGGGCTGCACACTGGGCAGGAAGCCTATTAGAAAAAAAAAAAAAAAAAAAAAAAAGGGAAGAATGGTAACATGAGGAAATCTGTGGATAGTTTCCCCAGGGAAACAACCATAAATCGTGAAAATTATATATAGACATGGGTATAAACATTTAAATTCTCTGAAAATTGCCCTAAGTGCATACAGCAGAAGAACTGTTCAAGAAAATCTATTAAATTACTGTAAGAATAGTGGGAGTCTGTGGCCCTTGAATAGGAGCCAGCATTTGCCCCTCCCTTCCCCCACAGTACAGCATATTGATAGCTCCACTCCGTGTAGCTAAGGACATAGGGCTTCCTTCCCCAGCCCCAGCCCCACCCCCATCTTCACCAGTTGTCAGTCTAAGGCTACGATATCTCCTGGAAAGAGCAGACCACCATATTCCTCATTCTTTTCACCTCAGCTCCAACTGTGGAAGCTAAATTCCAGGTGAATGCAGTCAAGAGGTCAGTGGCTGTCTTCATGCACTCAGCCATAGTCATACTGCAGAAGCTCTATCCCAGGCATGGCAGCCAGAGAATACTGGGGCCTCAATCACTCTTTCCCTAGCTCTATTATAAGGAACAGGATTCACGACAAGAGAGGCAAACTGAATAGGCCATATTCTATCCTGCCTATCTATCCATGTAAATCAGGGGATTAACTCCAAGAGAAATGGGCCACAATGGAATTAAATTATAAATGAGTAACAAAAATTTTTAAATTCACAAATACTAGAAAATTAAACAATATACTCCTAAAAATAATAGGCCAAAAAAGAAATCACGAAAGGATTTAGAAAGTACTTTGAGATGAATGAAAATAAAGACATGACATACCAAAATTGTGAGGTGAAGCTAAAGATTGCTTAGAGGAAAATTTATAGCCATAATGCCTACATTGAAAAAGAAAGTAGGCATTATGGCTATAAATTTTCCTCTAAGCAATCTTTAGCTTCACCTCACAATTTTGGTATGTCATGTCTTTAGAAAGTGTCTCAAATCAATTACCTAACCATACACTTTAAAATGCTGGGGAAAAGAGCAAACTGACCTTAAATCAAGCAAAAAGAAGATGGGTGCCTGGGTGGCCCAGTCAGTTAAGCGTCTGACTTTGGCTCAGGCAATGATCTCGTGGTTTGTAAGTTCAAACCCTGCATCTGGCTCTGTTCTGACAGCTCAGAGCCTGGAGCCTGCTTCAGATTCTGTGTCTACCTCACTCTCTACCCCTCCCTGCTTGCACTCTATCTATCTCTCTAAAAAATAAATAAACGTTAAAAAATTAAAAGCAAAAAGAAGAAAATAATAATGAGTAAGCTAGTGGAAATTAATTAAATAGAGAATTAAAAAACAATATATAAAATCAACAAAACCAAAAGTTGGTTCTTTGATAATCATGAGTCAGTAATTTTTAAATTTCCAAAGAAGAAAAACCTGGATCTAGATGAATTCACTGGTTAATTAACCAAACACCTAAAGAAAAATTAATGTTAATTTTTCAAAAATTCTTTCAGAAAATGGAAGAGGAGAGAACACATCCAACTCATTCTATTGGTGCCATTTTACCCTGATGTCAAAATCAAAGACATTACAGGAAAGAATATTAAAAACCAACATATCTTGTGAATAGAGATGCAAATATCCTCAATAACATATTATCAAACCAAATTCAGCAACATATAGAAAAGATTATATACTATAACCAAGGGGGATTCATCCCAGAAATTCAAGGTTTATTTAAAGTTGGGGGGAAAAAAAAAAAATATACACATACTTACACTAAAACAATAGAATAACAGACAAAAACAAAATGATCATCTCAATATATGAATAGATGCAGGAAAAACTTTTGACAAAATTGAACATCCATTTATGGTAAAAGCACTCAAAAATTAGGAAGAAAAGTTACTTTCTCAATTGATAAATAGATATCTGTGAAAAGTTCAAGTAACATTATACTTAATGGTGACAGACTGAATGCTTTACCCTAAAATGATGAACAAAACAAGGATGTCCATTCTCACGAATTTATTCAACATTCTATTGGAAATTCTAGCCAGGTCAGTTTGAAAAGGCAATAAAATAAAAGCTATCTGGATTATAAAGGAGGAAGTAAAACTATTTCTATTTGTAGATGATCTGATTTTTTTGTATAGAAGATCCCAAGAAACCTATTAAAAACTATTAAAACTAATAATAAATGACTTACACAAAGTTACAGAATACAAGATCAAAATATAAAAAAGTAATTGTATTTTTATACACTAGCAATGAACAATCCAAAACTGAAATTAAGAAAAAGTTCCATTTACAATAGCATCAAAAACAATAAATATACATGGAAATAAATTTACCCAAGGAGGGGTAAGACTTGCACACTGAGAACATTGTACACAGAAACACTGCTCAAAGAAGTAAAAGAAGTCCTAAATAAATGGAAAGATATGCTATGTTTATGGATTGACTACTTAATATGGTTACTAAGGCTATACTCTCAAATTAATATATAATGTAATATAATACCTATCAAAATTCAAATTTCTTTGCTTAAACTGACAAGCTAGTCCCAAAATACATATGGAAATTTGAAGCACCAAATAGCCAAAACCATCTCGAAAAAGAACAAAATTGGGGGATTTACACTTAACAATTTCTAATTTCACTACATGACTATAATAATATACACAATGTAGTACTGGCATAGGATAGACATATAGATCCACGGAATAGAATTGAGGATACAAAAATAAATCCTCACATTTCTTGACCAATGTTTTTTTTTAATTTTTTAATTTTATTTAAATACAAGTTAATTAACATATATTGTAATAATGATTTCAGGAAAATTTAGTGATTCATCACTTACATATAACATACAGTGCTCATCACAACAAGTGGCCTCCTTAATGCCCATCACCCATTTAGCCCATCCTCCCACCCAACACCCCTCCAGCAACCCTCAGTTTGTTTTCTTTATTTAAGAGTCTCTTATGGTTTGCCTCTCTCTCTCTTTTTATTTTATTTTCCCTTCCCTTCCCTTATGATCCACTTTGTTTCTTAAATTCCACATGTGAATGAAATCATATGATATTTGTCTTTCTCTGATTGACTTATTTTGCTTAGCATAGTACACCTTAGGTCCATCCACACTGTTGCAAATGGTAAGATTTCATTCTTTTTGATGGCTGAGTAATATTCCATTGTATATATATCACTTCTTCTTTATCCATTCATCAGTCTATGGACATTTGGGCTCTTTCCATAATTTGGCTATTGCTTTTTTTTTAAATATAACTTTTTGTCAAGTTAGCTTAGCTAACATACAGTCTATATAGTGTGAACTAACTAGAGTTTAAATAAAAACTTGAAATAAAAAAAATATTATGCTAATTGAAAAGAGTCAGTAACAAAGGCTACACATCATATGATTCAGTATATATGAAAGGTCTCAAACAGGCAAATTTACAGAGACAGAAGTAGATTAGTGGTTGCATTAGGCTGGGTGGGATGGAAGGTACTGAGATAAGACTGTAGGTAGGGTGTTCCATTTGTGAATTATAAAAATGATCTAAAATTTACTGTGATGATAATGGCAAAACTCTGAGAATGCACTAAAAATCATTAAACCTTTACATATTAAATGAATAGGTCGTACTGTATGTGAATTTTTATCAGTAAAACTGTAATGTTTAAAAAAAAGGAAAGAAAATGGGGCGCCTGAGTGACTCAGTCGGTTAAGTGTCCGACTTCAGCTCAGGTCATGATCTTGTGGTCCGTGAGTTCAAGCCCCACGTTGGGCTCTGGGCTGATGGCTCAGAGCCTGGAGCCTGCTTCCAATTCTGTGTCTCCCTCTCTCTCTGCTTCTCCCCCGTTCATGCTCTGTCTGTCTCTGTCTCAAAAATAAATAAACGTTAAAAAAAATTTAAAAAAAAAAAAGAAAGAAAGAAGATTGGAGATTGCATAAGGAAGCTGGAGAGAGCACACGTGTCCAAACTACTCTCACCTAGAAAAAGGAGAAAATATGTTTGAATAAAGATGAAAGTAATAGCAACACTGGTATATAAATAGAAGTATAATCAGTGATCTAAGTGATCTGTAAATTTCAGGAATCCATGAAAGATAGAACAAAGATAAAATGACACTGAAAGATGAAACCACAGCTCAAAATATGTGTAAGAGAATACAGGAAGTCTATTCTAAAGAATGCCCCAATCTCTGGGGTGTTTGATTGAAGAATTACATTGAAATATTCAGTCATTTTACTACTGTCCCACTAGCCCCAATCTGGCCCTCTTTGTGCCATATTTTAGGACACAGAGTAATTTGCCTAAGGGTAGAAAAAATAAATATGATTAGTTCTGCCACTGAGGCAGGTCTGTACTTTTTAACTCTGAGGCAACATCCAGGAGAAACAGAGAATCCATGTGTCCAGATGAAGAGGTAGTCATGTATTATCCCTCCCTGCCCATGACAGGATATATCGTCCCTTCCTCTTAATACTGGAGGCGACCAGCCTATAGTAGATAAACTATACCCATGAAAATATGAACAGAAAATATTCAATTCATAGAAGACTACACAGTGAAGAATCCTTAAAGGCATTATTTCAGATGGCTATGAGTTGACAGAAAATAGTCACATGTATACACAAACTACACTACACACACACGCGCACACACACACACACACACATTAGATTTAGTAATAGAATATTAAATCCAGAATATTTTTTTGAAATGTCCTCACATTAGGGGTGCCTGGGTGGCTCAGTTGGTTGAGCAACTGACTCCGGCTCAGGTCATGATCTCACAGTTCGTGTGTTCAAGCCCCACATTGTGGGGAATGTACGTCTTGTCCATCCCACATGACTAGCACAGTTTCATCATTTCATCGCTATAATGGACAATGTGATGCTCTATGGGATATCCTACTGCTCCAGGTCTCTTCAGACTATTATGAGAGTGGTCTGGAGAGACATCATAGCCCTGGATTAAGACAATGAATGTGAGCACAATAGTGCTCAGAGCCTGGAGCCTGCTTCAGATCCTGTGTCTCCCTCTCTCTCTGCCCTTTCCCCATTTATGCTCTGTCTCTCTCTGTCTCTCAAAAATGAATAAACATTAAAAAAAAAGAAATGTCTTCACATTAGAGTTATACACGTAGCATATCTTCTCTTATGCCCCAGAAACATAAATGTGTGGGGTGGGGAAAAGAGAGCAAAGCCACTGACATCTGTCTGCATATGTTAGGGTAAGGCCGGACCACAGCCTCATTTCTTAACCAGCCATGGTCCTTAGGCCCATGAATACTTAGATATTTCATCTCCATTCAGAAGGAATATACACAAATAAGCTAACGCTCTAATAGAAAATACATATAAATGTCTGAGGATCTTCTTGATAGTCAAGAAAAGTTCAGTGTCAGCTAGGCTGCACCTAATTATGTGTGGAAAGAGATGGAGAGAGAAGCAGAGTCAGGGTGCATGCCTCTAGAACCCAAAGTGGACATTGTATACCCTTCTTATGCTTGGGGAGCAAGACACAGTGCTCTCCCTTTGTGGTGAAGGAAACATCATAGCGTATCCCAGAACACTGGGCCGCTAAAGTTGTACTGATGTGGTGGACCTCTGCATCTTTGTAGGCTTGCCGGCCACCCTCTGGAATGTACGTCTTGTCCATCCCACATGACTAGCACAGTTTCATCATTTCATCGCTATAATGGACAATGTGATGCTCTATGGGATATCCTACTGCTCCGGGTCTCTTCAGACTATTATGAGAGTGGTCTGGAGAGACATCATAGCCCTGGATTAAGACAATGAATGTGAGCACAATAGTGGATTCTATCACCTTCTCTCCAAAGAACACAGATATTGATAATCATCCACAGACATTTGTAAGAGTCCAGGAGTCCAGTGGAGAAGTTCCTGCACATCATTGGAGCCAAAAATCTGGAAACAGATTCATTGGAGAAGATAGAAACAATTTCACCTTACCTGCATCACACTACCCCATGATGGCACAACTCAGTGCCAAGAGAGATGCCATCTTCCACAGGGGAAAGTAAAAGGATAGTGAGGGAGCACCCAGCTTCTCCATCTTTGTAGGATACTGCCAAAGAGGCCCATGTATTTCTCAACCCACACAGAACAGTGATGTGATCTGCATGACTTAGGGACAGGGAGAGGCTGGGAGCACTGCAGCCAGGGTTTGGAACTCCTAGAAGGGATACAGATCCTATTAACCACTTTGTGGACTCCATCAGGAGACCTTCCCACAAATCAGTGGGGATGTCTCACCTCAGACCCCTTACTGACCTATGGGCACTCTCAATACTTCACACACCTCACCAAACACCCTATGTGACTAGCTCCCTGTATGCATCCCCATGGGTAAAGAGTATGAGTTTTTGCAGATGACCAGTAAGCACATGCAGAAAGCTGGATGATCTCTGTGGGATTGGGAGAAAGCACAAAAAATTGAACTAGGAGCACCATCCTAGAGAAAGCAAATGAGAGGCTTGCAGTACCCAGCCTACCTCTGCAGGATCAAGAGAAGTCATACAATCTTGGGGCTCTTGGATGTTTCATTTGGTAGAACATGCCACAGTTGGTCTCAGGGTTGTAAGTTCTAGCCCCATGTTGAACAAGGAGTCTACTTAAAAATTAAAGAAGGCAAAAAGACAAATTTTGAGAAAATAGAGAAGGCATACAATCTTTTTTTATGTTTATTTATTTGTTTTTTGAGAGAGAGAGGGAGAGAGCACATGCAAGTGAGGGAGGGCAGAAAGGGCGGGAGAAAGCAAATCCCAAGCAGGCTCTGAGTTGCCAGACTCAGAGAGACATGAGGTTTGACCTCAGGAATGTTGAGATCATGATCTGAGCCAAAATCACTAGTCAGAGGCTTAACCGACTAAGCCACCCAGGCACCCCAAGAAAGCATACAATCTTAAGAATCACTTCCCTCCCAAAGGAACCAAAATATTTGAGCAGAAGCATCCATGCAAAAGATCTGAGTTGCCTCAGAATCCCTAACAAGGCTGACAGGTAATTTTGTTAAGATTTGTTTTGTGACCTAACATATGATTGATCTCAGAAAATGTTCCCTGTCTTTCAGAAGAAAATGTATTTTGATGCTGTTGGAAAAAAAAAATTGTTTATACATCAGATAGGTCCATTTGGTCTAATAATTAGTTCAAGTCCAATGTTTCCTGTATGCCAACTAGCTACATTTCAGAAGATTATATGCAGAAGTATGTGGTGAACCATGGAAGCATTTACTATAGTTACTAGATACTGTTGTCATGATCAACAGTCCAGATTACAGCAACTAAGAAAACCCCTGTAATGGCTATATCAAACCTAACAGTATTGTATGCATATTACCTCACTGTGCTGGCTATGAATAATACTGTATCTTAGCTCTAAAACCACAATTCTTGAGGAGATCCTGGGAAGATGGCGGGGTAGGAGGACGCTGGGCTCACCGTGCGTCCTGCTGATCACTTAGGTTCCACCTACACCTGCCTAAATAACCAGAAAACCGCCAGAAGACTAGCAGAATGCAGTCTCCGGAGCCAAGCGCAGATGAGAGGCCCACAGACGAGGGTAGGAAGGGCGGGGAGGCAGTGCGCGCTACAGGGACTGGCAGGAGGGAGCCAGGGTGGAGGGGCGGCCCCCGGCCAAGCATAGCCCCCGAGTCTCGCTTACAAAAGCAGAGCGGCCAGATGGAGTGTGTTCTGACAGCAAGCGGGACTTGACATCTGGAAGGTTATAAGCTAACAGCTCTGCTCAGAGAACAGGAGGGCTGGAGGACAACGGGAGGGAGAGTTGTTGAGCCCTGGAAAACACAGCTCAGCTTGGCAGGGAAGAAAGGCGCTCGCCAGCACCATCTCCCTTGCCCATCCCCCAGCCAAAATCCCAAAGGGAACCAGTTCCTGCCAGGGAATTTGCTTGCACTGCCAAACACCCAAGGCTGTGCTTGCGGATCCATCCCTCTGGCGGCGGGTCTGACTCCCTCCTGGTGCCACAGGGCCCCTCCCAAAGCGGATCTCCGAAGGAAAAGCGAGCTGAGCCTGCCCCTCCCCCCCCCCCCCCCCCGGCACCTTGCCGATCCACCCCAGCTAATACGCCAGATCCCCAGCACCACAAGCCTGGCAGTGTGCAAGTAGCCCAGATGCGCCACGCCACCCCACAGTGAATCCAGCCCTTAGGAGAGGGGAAGAGAAGGCACACACCAGTCTGACTGTGGCCCCAGTGGTGGGCTGGGGGCAGACATCAGGTCTGACTGCGGCCCCACCCACCAATGCAAGGTATTCAAGACAGCACAGGGAAAGTGCCCTGAGTCCTGCACCACTCCAGGGACTATCCAAAATGACGAAATGGAAGCATTCCCCTCAAAAGAACCTCCAGGAAATAACAGCTAAAGAACTGATTGAAAAGGATTTAAACAATATAACAGAAAGTGAATTTAGAATAATAGTCATAAAATTAATCGCTGGGCTTGAAAACAGTATAGAGGACAGAAGAGAATCTATTGCTACAGAGATCAAGAGACTAAGGAGCAGTCAGGAGGAGATAAAAAATGCTATAAACGAGCTGCAAAATAAAATGGAAACAACCATGGCTTGGACTGAAGAGGCAGAGGAGAGAATAGGTGAACTAGAAGATAAAATTATGGAAAAAGAGGAAGCTGAGAAAAAAAGAGATAAAAAAATGCAGGAGTATGAGGGGAAAATTAGAGAACTAAGTGATGCACTAAAGAGAAATAATCTATGCATAATTGGTATTCCAGAGGAGGAAGAAAGAGGGAAAGGTGCTGAAGATGTACTTGACGAAATCATAGTGGAGAACTTCCCAGACCTGGGGAAGGAAAAAGGCATTGAAATCCAAGAGGCACAGAGAACTCCCTTCAGACGTAACTTGAATCGACCTTCTGCACGACATATCAGAGTGAAACTGGCAAAATACAAGGATAAAGAGAAAATTCTGAAAGCAGCTAGGGATAAACACGCTCTAACATATAAAGGGAGACCTATAAGACTCGTGACCAATCTTTCTACTGAAACTTGGCAGGCCAGAAAGGAATGGCAGGAGATCTTCAATGTGATGAACAGAAAAATATGCAGCCGAGAATCCTTTATCCAGCCAGTCTGTCATTTAGAAGAGAGGGAGAGATAAAGGTCTTCCCAAACAAACAAAAACTGAAGGAATTCATAACCACTAAGCCAGCCCTACAAGAGATCGTAAGGGGGATCCTGTGAGACAAAGTACCAGAGACATCGCTACGAGCATAAAACCTACAGACATCACAATGACTCTAAACTCATATCTTTCTATAATAACACTGAACATAAATGGACTAAATGCACCAACCAAAAGACATAGGGTATCAGAATGGATAAAAAAACAAGACCCATCTATTTGCTGTCTACAAGAGACTCATTTTAGACCTGAGGACACCTTCAGATTGAGAGTGAGGGGATGGAGAACTATTTATCATGCCACTGGAAGTCAAAAGAAAGCTGGAGTAGTCATACTTAGATCAACTAGACTTTAAATTAAAGGCTGTAAAAAGAGATGAAGAAGGGCATTATATAATAATTACAGGGTCTATCCATCAGGAAGAGCTAACAATTATAAATTTCTATGTGCCAAATACAGGAGCCCCCAAATATATAAAACAATTACTCACAAACACAAGCAACCTTATTGATAAGAATGTGGTAATTGCAGGGGACTTTAACACCCCACTTACAGAAATGGATAGATCATCTAGACACACGGTCAATAAAGAAACGAGGGCCCTGAATGATACATTGGATCAGATGGACTTGACAGATATATTTAGAACTCTGCATCCCAAAGCAACAGAATATACTTTCTTCTCCAGTACACACAGAATATTCTCCAGCATAGATCACATACTGGGTCACAAAACAGCCCTTCATAAGTATACAAGAATTGAGATCATACCATGCACACTTTCAGACCACAATGCTATGAAGCTTGAAATCAACCACAGGAAAAAGTCTGGAAAACTTCCAAAGGCATGGAAGTTAAAGAACACCCTATTAAAGAATGAATGGGTCAACCAGGCAATTAGAGAAGATATTTAAAAATATATGGAAACAAACTAAAATGAAAATACAACAATCCAAACGCTTTGGGATGCAGTGAAGGCAGTCCTGAGAGGAAAATACATTACAATCCAGGCCTATCTCAAGAAACAAGAAAAATCCTAAATACAAAATCTAACAAAACACCTAAAGGAAATAGAATCAGAACAGCAAAGATACCCCAAACCCAGAAGAAGAAGAGAAATAATAAAGATTAGAGCAGAAATAGACAATATAGATTCTAAAAAAAACTGTAGAGCCAATCAACGAAACCAAGAGTTGTTTTTTTGAAAAAATACACAAAATTGATAAACCTCTAGCCAGGCTTCTCAAAAAGAAAAGGGAGATAACCCAAAAAGATAAAATCATGAATGAAAATGGAATTATTACAACCAATCCCTCAGAGATACAAACAATTATCAGGGAATACTATGAAAAATTATATGCCAACAAACTGGACAACCTGGAAGAAATGGACAAATTCCTAAACACCCACACGCTTCCAAAACTCAATCAGGAGGAAAGAGAAAGCTTGAACAGACCCATAACCAGTGAAGAAATTGAATCAGTCATCAAAAATCTCCCAACAAATAAGAGTCCAGGACCAGATGGCTTCCCAGGGGAGTTCTACCAGACGTTTAAAGCAGAGATAATACCTATCCTTCTCAAGCTATTCCAAAAAATAGAAAGGGAAGGAAAACTTCCAGACTCATTCTATGATGCCAGTATTACTTTGATTCCTAAACCAGACAGAGACCCAGTAAAAAAAAGAGAACTACAGGCCAATATCCCTGATGAATATGGATGCAAAAATTCTCAATAAGATACTAGCAAATCGAATTCAACAGCATATAAAAAGAATTATTCACCATGATCAAGTGGGATTCATTCCTGGGATGCAGGGCTGGTTCAACATTCGCAAATCAATCAACGTGATACATCACATTAATAAAAGAAAAGATAAGAACCATATGATCCTGTCAATCGATGCAGAAAAGGCCTTTGACAAAATTCAGCAACCTTTCTTAATAAAAACCCTCGAGAAAGTCAGGATAGAAGGAACATACTTAAATACCATAAAAGCCATTTATGAAAAGGCCACAGCTAACATCATCCTCAATGGGGAAAAACTGAGAGCTTTTTCCCTGAGATTAGGAACACGACAGGGATGTCCACTCTCACTGCTGTTGTTTAACATAGTGTTGGAAGTGCTAGCATCAGCAATCAGACAACAAAAGGAAATCAAAGGCATCAAAATTGGCAAAGATAAAGTCAAGCTTTCGCTTTTTGCAGGTGACATGATATTATACATGGAAAATCTGATAGACTCCACCAAAAGTCTGCTAGAACTGATACATGAATTCAGCAAAGTTGCAGGATACAAAATCAATGTACAGAAATCAGTTGCATTCTTATACACTAATAATGAAGCAACAGAAAGACAAATATAGAAACTGATCCCATTCACAATTGCACCAAGAAGCATAAAATACCTATGAATAAATCTAACCAAAGATGTAAAAGATCTGTATGCTTAAAACTATAGAAAGTTTATGAAGGAAATTGAAGAAGGTATAAAGGAATGGAAAAACATTCCGTGCTCATGGTTTGGAAGAATAAATATTGTCAAAATGTCAATACTACCCAAAGCTATCTACACATTCAATGCAATCCCAATCAAAATTGCACCAGCATTCTTCTCAAAACTAGAACAAGCAATCCTAAAATTCATATGGAACCACAAAAGGCCCCGAATAGCCAAAGTAATTTTGAAGAAGAAGACCAAAGCAGGAGGCATCACAATCCCAGACTTTAGCCTCTACTACAAAGCTGTAATCATCAAGACAGCATGGTATTGGCACAAAAACAGACACATAGACCAATGGGATAGAATAGAAACCCCAGAACTAGACCCACAAACGTATGGCCAACTAATCTTTGACAAAGCAGGAAAGAACATCCAATGGAAAAAACACAGTCTCTTTAACAAATGGTGCTGGGAGAACTGGACAGCAACATGAAGAAGAATAAAACTAGACCACTTTCTCACACCATTCACAAAAATAAACTCAAAATGGATAAAGGACCTGAATGTGAGACAGGAAACCATCAAAACCCTAGAGGAGAAAGCAGGAAAAGACCTCTCTGACCTCAGCCGCAGCAATTTCTTACTTGACACATCCCCAAAGGCAAGGGAATTAATAGCAAAAATGAACTACTGGGACCTAATGAAGATAAAAAGCTTCTGCACAGCAAAGGAAACAACCAACAAAACTAAAAGGCAACCAACGGAATGGGAAAAGATATTTGCAGATGACATATCGGACAAAGGGCTAGTATCCAAAATCTATAAAGAGCTCACCAAACTCCACACCCGAAAAACAAATAACCCAGTGAAGAAATGGGCAGAAGACATGAATAGACACTTCTCTGAAGAAGACATCTGGATGGCCAACAGGCACATGGAAAGATGCTCAACATCGCTCCTCATCAGGGGAAAACAAATCAAAACCACACTCAGACACCACCTCACACCAGTCAGAGAGGCCAAAATGAACAAATCAGGAGACTATAGATGCTGGCGAGGATGTGGAGAAATGGGAACCCTCTTGCACTGTTGGTGGGAATGCAAATTGGTACAGCCACTCTGGAAAATAGTGTGGAGGTTCCTCAGAAAATAAAAAATAGACCTACCCTATGACCCAGCAATAGCACTGCTAGGAATTTACCCAAGGGATACAGGAGTACTGATGCATAGGGGCACTTGTACCCCAATGTTTATAGCAGCACTCTCAACAATAGCTAAATTATGGAAAGAGCCTAAATGTCCATCAACTGATGAATGGATAAAGAAATTGTGGTTTATATACACAATGGAGTACTACATGGCAATGAGAAAGAATGAAATATGGCCTTTTGTAGCAACATGGATGGAACTGGAGAGTGTGATGCTAAGTGAAATAAGCCATACAGAGAAAGACAGATACCATATGTTTTCACTCTTATGTGGATCCTGAGAAACTTAACAGAAACCCATGGGGGAGGGGAAGAAAAAAAAGGTTAGAGTGGGAGAGAGCCAAAGCATAAGAGACTCTTAAAAACTGAGAACAAACTGAGGGTTGATGGGGGATGGGAGGGAGGGAAGGGTGGGTGATGGGTATTGAGGAGGGCACTTTTTGGGATGAGCACTGGGTGTTGTATGGAAACCAATTTGACAATAAACTTCATATATTGAAAAAAAATAAAAATTAAATAAATAAATAGAAATTAAAAAAATAAATATAACTACAATTCTTTATACTCTGCTTTGATAATAAGGGTGGGAATCATGAAACACAATTATCATTTGCCAGCTGGTTCCCTGCTATGTTCTGTTAATTGGAATATGATAGAAGGAAACTGGAAGCTACTAAAAGGATGAGTATCCCAGCATGTTTGCTTGTGATTCCTGTCAATGCCACACAACAATGCCAATATCACTGGTTCTTCCTTCTAGTTTTATTTCTTCCCAATACTCCCAGCAAAATCTCATCACGCTTCCTCAGAAGAAACAGAACCAGACATCAGTGGGGTGCGTCTCAAGGGTTTGAGTCTCAGGTCCATGAGGGGTCCTCCTCTGTGCTCCTGAAGCATGAGCTACACTATGAAGTGCCTCTTCACAGGGGTGTGAGTCTTGGATCTATGTGGTCTGTTCTCTTGGCTCCTGAGGTACTACAATCAACAGGACAGCACCTTTCCATAAGGGGTCTGAGTGTCAGTTCGGGGAAGACCTTCACCATGCTTCTAAGTTTTCAATACTTCAAACTCCTATCTTTGTTCCCACAGACATAAAGGTGGAAGTGATACCCTGCAGTTACTATCTCTATTATTTCTGTATTCCCTTTGTGCCTTCAGTCCACCTATACTTGTTTATCTTGGATTAAATACTCCCAGTGTTAACGACTGATATAACTTCTGTCTTCCTATCCAGAACATGATTAACATACCCACTTTAATCTTCCTTGAAGAGAAAGCCCAAACATAGCATCACAAATCCAAACAGATTAAAATATCTCTGCATCTGGTTCCTGGTACTCTTGAGATTATATTTGCCAAAAACAAAAACAGATTTATTAAGCATTAAGCATGACATTAGTACTTCTGAAAAAACCATACAGACTGAAGTTGAAGTAAGAAGAGTTATTTTTCATAGGATGTTTGTGCTATAAATATTTCCTGAAGATCTAGGGGAAAGTAAGAATATCTGACCAAAAAGTTCAGGTTACTGACAAAGCAATAAAACATGTATTGATGATAATACTAGCTATTATATTAAAGGTTATAGAAGTCAGAGGCAGAGAAAAAGTAAAATATTTGGAATGATTCCATAACCATGGGCAATGCCAATTTTATGTGCCAGATTTAGATAATAAAATTCAGTAACAAGCTATTGTTAACACACTTTTTATTCCCACCTTCTTATTTTTTTTTTTTAATGTTTATTTATTTTTGAGACAGAGAGAGACAGAGCATGAGCGGGGGAGGGTCACAGAGATGGAGACACAGAATCTGAAACAGGCTCCAGGCTCTGAGCTGTCAGCACAGAGCCCGATGTGGGGCTCGAACTCACGGACCGCGAGATCACGACCTGAGCTGAAGTCAGACACTTAACCGACTGAGCCACCCAGGCGCCTCTCCCACCTTCTTCTTTAAAGCAAACAAAAAAAACAACTCCACATTTGAAATCCAAACTGGGTCACTCTGGTTATCTCAGTAATTGAACATCTTTCATCTTAAATGAACAAATTTTAATATCATTGTGGCTGAGGAAATAATAGGTAGATAATTTTAGCCTAAATTTCTCTCTTAGCCCATGGTCTTCTTATTTAAAACTAAAGTGATCTTTTGGGATGTTGTTATCCCAAGCACGAGTCTCAGCATTTTAACTTCTATCAGTGGCATTTTACTCATCTATACAATAACAAAGAATAGAAAACATTGAAAAACCCATCTATTCTTTTGTTGCACTGAGATGGAGAACTTTCAGCACAGCCCTGCGTATCTGTTTGTTCTTCACACTGTAGATGATGGGGTTCAGCACAGGGGGATTAACAGGTAGGTATTGCCAACCAGGATATGTACATAAGGTGGAGCCCATTTCCCAAATCTGTGAACAAAGGACAGACTAATCAATGGAATATTGAATACAGCAACAGCCCCAATATGGGAGATACATGTGCTGAAGGCTTTCTTCCTCTCTTTCAAAGATGCAATGCTGAGGACAGTCTTAACGATTAACAAGTTAGAAAAAATAATGAAGACCGAGTCTACCCCAGCAGTGGTGATCAGGGCTGTGAACCCCACTGCACTATTGATCCTGGTGTCTGTGCACGAGAGCTTCATCACGTCAGGGTAGAAGCAGTAGGAGTGGTGGAGCACATGGCTGTGGCAAAAGGGCAATCGTTTAAGAAGCAACACCATAGGAGTCTGGATTAGTGCCCCCTGGTGATGATTGCTATTCCAATCTGTGCTATTTTAAGCTCAGTTAAGATAGAAGCATTTCTAAGAGGATTAGAGATGGCCACAAAACGGTCAAAGGCCATGGCCAACAGCACTGAGGACTCCATGACAATGTAAAGTTGAATGAAAAACATCTGTGACAGGCAGGCATTAAAGCTGATCTCCCTGGCATCAAACCAGAATATACCCAACATGGTGACCAGGGTAGATATGGACAGGCCGAGGTCAGTGGTGGGCAGCATGGAGAGGAAATAATACATGGGTTCGTGGAGGCTGGGCTGAGTGACAATGGCAAAGAGAATCAGGCTGTTTCCCGAGAGGGTGGTTATGTAGAGAAAGCAGAAAGGAATGGAGATCCAGGTGTGGAAGACTTCCAACCCAGAAACATCAGTTAGTAGGAAAATGATGGACATAGCTGTGGTATTCTGGAAAGTTGACATGTTGAACTCAAACTGCAGAATCTTATCATGAATAGCCTGCAATGATCAATTGCATTTCTTTATAATGAATTCAACCTGAAATTAATTATTTCACCAGGTAAACATTTATAAGAGATAGTATCTATATTATAGAAAGAGCTTATGAAGATTGGTTAAAAAATAAAGAAAACTAAGGCCACATCTAATAGAGAAGCAGAAAACAGGAAATGAACAATTATGTGAGGATATAGAATTTGTATATAAACAAATCTAGCAATGATCCATCTTATTTAAATTCATTGCCTTTTAAGTGGATTGCACCCATCACTTACTTTATGTGGTAGGCAGTCAAGAAATATTTTTTGAGAGGTGCCTGGGTGGTTCATTTGGTTAAGTGGCCGACTTCAGCTCAGGTCATAATCTCACGGTCCGTGAGTTCAATCACATGTCAGGCTCTGTGCTGACAGCTCAGAGCCTGGAGCCTGCTTCAGATTGTGTCTCCCTCTCTCTGCCCATCCCCCACTCACACTCAATCTCTCTCAAAAATAAACATTAAAAAAAGTTTTTAAAAAAAGAAATATTTTTTGAAATGTATATGTTGTGTTGTATGAAATCTTAGATAAACAACAAACAGTATATACAGGGATTCTGATATAATAAATAAAGTAAGTTGGCTTCTGGGGGCCAAAAAAAGGAATGCTCTCATCTCCTGGATACTTTCTTTCAATCAAGTTGAATATCTCCAAACATAAAAATAGCCAACATTTTTTTGGGGTGCCTGGGTGGCTCTGTCGGTTAAGCGGCCGACTTCGGCTCAGGTCATGACCTCACGGTCCATGAGTTCAAGCCCTGTGTCGGGCTCTGTGCTGACAGCTCAGAGCCTAGACCCTGCTTTGGATTCTGTGTCTCCCTCTCTCTGACCCTCCCCCATTCATGTTCTGTCTTTGTCTCAAAAATAAATAAACCCTAAAAAAAAATTTTAAAAAATAGCCTACATTTTTTGAGCCCCTACTATCTGTTAGTAGTTGTGAAAATATTCTGTATGAACCTACAGTTTCTTTGCAATACCATAACTTGAACTGTACCTAATTAACTTTTGTACTACATACCTAGTGTAAGCCATCAAGACAATTACAAACAGAACTGTTTGAATATAGAGGGTCTCAAAGTAAGTACTGTGGACATTTTGATGTTACAAATTTTTATTTGGCATCCCAAATCAATTTTTTGGGCTGCATATTCTATTTTTTGATGCATTCAAGCATTGACTGATATATTTACTGGCTAAGATACCCACACGATAAGATATTAAATATGTGTGCCTGAACTTTCCATCCCTAAAGTAATAATGATATGCATACTCCATAGAATTATTACCAGGATTAAATTAGTTAATATATACGAAAAACTAAGGAGGGTACTTCACTGTGATGTAAAAGTTCAACAAATATTAGCTGTTATATTTTTTTAATTAAATTTAAAATATTATATAATCATTTCTTTTCCTTCCTTTCCCACATCTATTTGCATACCCCTCCCACTTATTCACAGGTCTTGTCTTCTGAGCTGAGACAAAAGGTGAAAATATTATCTAAGTCTGACTTGGGCAATGCCTACTGCTTAATATCTTCTTTATGTGGTCCCTTCTTCCTCCACAGCTATGATTTTTCTTCTATATTCTTTCCTGATTCAGAAGAAAAACTATTGCTCACTTCCAAAGACAACTCTACCATGTAAGCCCCTAAATGAATTCTGGATATTAGTATAGTTTAACATTAAATTACTGAGTGCATGTGGGGTCCCTGGGTGGCTCAGTGTGTTAAGTGACCGACTCTTGATTTTGGTTCAGGTCATGATCTCAGGGTCATGAGCCCAGCATGGAGCCTGCGTAAGATTTTCTCTCTCTCCCTCTATTGCTCCTGTGCTCGCTCTCTTGAAAGAAAGAAAGAAAGAAAGAAAGAAAGAAAGAAAGAAAGAAAGAAAGAAAGAAAGAAAGAAAGGAAGGAAGGAAGGAAGGAAGGAAGGAAGGAAGGAAGGAAGGAAGGAAGGAAGGAAGAAAGAAAGAAAGAAAGAAAGAAAGAAAGAAAGAAAGGAAGGAAGGAGTGCAGGCTGTAATCCACTAGATGGATACAGAACCAAATTAAACATGGTACAAGCCCTCAAGGATATTTAGGAAAGGATAAGATACTTATGAAAACAAACATGTAAACGGACAAATAAAATGCAATGTGATATATAAAATAATGGTTTGTGTTTAAAACACACTGGTTGAATGTATTAGAAAGTCTTGTGGGGGAAGGATCAAGAGAGGCTACTTTGAGAATATAAAGAACACTTGTGCAGGAGATGCTAGGTAAAAATCACCATGAAGATACTCTAAGCATGTCCAAGGTATGTTGTATTAGATAATTTACAAATGTCACTAAGACATGAGATATAAGGTGCTAAAAGTGTTTAAAGGTAGCAGGAGTCCAGTATGGAATTATTTTATCACCGTCAAAGGGTAAGGAATTTGGATGTTTTCTAAACACTGAAAACATAAAGAATACGTAGATGTCTTTCTGCACTGTGAAATAGCCCCACCAATTTTCCTTCTTTATTTTTATTAAAATTTGGACACTTTCATTTGTACCATTACCACCGTCTATAAATATTTCAACTTCTTTCCCAACCTAAACATAACTCTGCCTCCTTCCTGTCACATGTATCTCCTTCCCTTCACCAACAACTTATTGAATATTTGTCTTTCCTCATCTCCCTCTTAAATAGTTCACACCTATTCTTGAAATTTGCTTCTTTTTGTACTGAAGCATACTCTGTTGGATTAGTTGTCTATTGCTGCATGAAAAACTAGCACAAATTCAAGGTTCAAAACAAGAAATTCATTGACTCACATTTCAGCAAGTCCTAAGCAGAAGCAGAAGTATCAGGATCTCTGCTCAGGGTCTTACAAGGCTAAAATCAGGGTTTCAGCCAGGACTGTGTCCTCATCTTGAGGTCAGGGTCCCTTCCAGACAGATCCAGGTTGTTGGCGTTCTTTGTGGTATGGAATTGATGTCTCCACTTTCTGACTGGCCATTGACTGGAGGTTACTCCCAGCTCCTAGAGACTATCCTCTACCCTCTGCCCAGTCATCTGGACCTCTCCCAACAGGCTGCATCTTCCAACCCAGTAGAGGAGTTTCTCTGCTGGCTCCTGTCTCTTTTAAAGGCTCACATGATTAGGGCAGGCCCACCCAGCATAATCTCCCTTTTGGAAAACTGAAAGTCAAGCCATCACCAGCCTCGCTGACATCTGCAAACTCTCTTTGCCATACGTACAACATGACATATTCCATCACATCCATAGAACCGCGCACACTCAGGGGGTGGGTTTCATACTGGACTATACTCATAGGGGACAGGAATCGTGAGCACCTTTTTAGAATGCTGCCTGCCAAAACTGTCCAGGCCAACCAATCTATAAACTTTTATAGGTTTGGCTTCTAAAATGTCCTTTGATTGACCATCCTTATCCTCCACTTCTATCATCTCTATTTTACATAGCAGTCTCATTAGTTTTTGCAGGAACTACAGCTATATTCTCAGAAGTAATTTCCCTGCCTTGAGTTTCAAGTGTTTACAAACTTTTTCCACATTGATGCCAGCATGATCTCTCAAAAATACAGCTTCTTGTCACTCCTCATACAGAACTCTTCCTTGTCTTCAGCACGAGGGTGAAACTCTTTCCTATCTTATTATAGCCATCAAGGATCTTCCCAATCTAACAAAAATCTACTTTTCCTGATACCCAACCCCTTCCCTCCCCCCAGGAACCTTTTGATATGATCAACCTGGGACTTTCCTACCTCACCAAATTACCAAATATAGTAAGTTCTCTCACAGTGCTGTGCTTTGCTTAAGTCATGTACTTCCCATTCTTCTTTGAATAAGCCTAAATTCTTTGATTCATTAGATTCATTCTTAGATTCATTATTTTCTTTAGGAAGCATTTTATGGAATCACCTTTTCCATGTCAAGTCACAAGGAATTACTTCTTCCTCTGGAGTAATATTTTTATTTATTTATTCATCTAGAATAGTGTTAATTCCATTGCATGATCATAAATTACTTGAAAATATGCCTCTCTAACTGAAATCAGCTATGGGCAGGTAGACCATTATATTCCCTGTACCATGAACTGTACTGTGCAGTGTGGGAAGTCAATAGATATTTTTTGATAAAAATTAAGTCCAAGGGTTGTATACTGACAAGGAATTCTGGAAATATATCAGGATCTTAACACATTACAGCCTTGTGGTATTTAATTTATGCTATTTGGCTTCAAATTACAGATGTGACTACTGGAAGCATCTCTGTGAACTCTTTCATTCCCACAAAAGGAAGTGCGCGCGCGTGTGTGTGTGTGTGTGCACGTGTTGAGGCTTTTTTTAATGAAAGGTTTGTGCTGGCATTTTAAGGTAAACTTTTATGTGCCCCCCTCCACTTCTCAATAGTGATTCTCTCTTCTGTGAAAACAATATTCCAGGCCCATAGTAAGAACATGCAACAGCTCCCATACAGGACTACCTTGAGTTAGCTCTCTCCTCTGATGCCGGAGAGTCACTAACATGGTTGTAGGGTCAGGCAAACCTAGTTTCAAGTGTTGGCTCTGCCACCAACTAGCTGAGGTTCTCCAAATAAGCACTTTATATTAGGTTTTACTTCTGTAAAATTAAGTTTACCAATAGCATTCATTGTAAGGATCACTGAGATAGCATTTGTGAAGCATTTAATCTGCTAACGAGTACTGGGGAAGCACTGAACAATGGTAAATGAGGATGAGGTTGATGCTGGTGGTAGGTGGTTGCAGCATTGCCCACCGCCCTTAGGCAATGATTTTGAAACGTACTCAACTAACCAAAAAACTCACAATTCAAGGACCTGCTAACAACTTGCTCCAAGAGTCAAGACATATGGGCCACAGATCAACTGAACCCCATTGGCCAGAACATGATGTACCCAAATACTGATTTCAGGAAAAACCCTTCCACAGTTTTCCTGAGACACTCATGAGGGCTTTTTGCAGTTAATTAACTCTTCCTCATTCTAAAGGAAACCGGTGGGTGTGAAGCTTGATGTTTTCCCTAAGCGCACAGTGTTACTTACAAAGTATGGAGCTGTCTTCTTTCCTGTCCTCTTTGCCAGAAAGGGAGTTGAGGAGCAGTGGAGGTTTTCTCCTCAGGTACAGGTAGCACATATAAGGAGCCATGACTCAGGCTTCATGAAATCTCCTAATCAGAAAACCCTGGTGGACTTTTCTGCGGCCCCCGAGTACCAAGTTTCCCAAGGGTTCATTCCACCTCACGACTCTCTTCCCTTTCTATCTCACTACATTTAGTTTTGTCATTTCCATGCATGGGCTGGTATTATAGTGCCTTGACCTTGCTAAATGTGAGTCTGTGAGTAAAAATTCCCAAACAAAACACCTGCCATATATGCACCAGCTCACTCCTGTCTCTACCTCTACCCCCACACACAGCAGATAAATATATCTTCCTACAACATAAATTGGGTAAATTTGGTACACTTTTAAGATGGGTGAAGGGGAGTGGGAGACACAGGACTCCAGTTGTGGAATGAGTAAGTCACAGGAATAAAAGGCACAGCATACAGAATACAGTCAGTGATATTGTAATAGCAATGTAAGGGGACAAATAGCTATACTTATGGTGAACATAGCACAGTGTATATAAACTTGTGAAATCACTAAATTGTACATCTGAAACTAATGTAACATTGTGTGTCAACTATACTCAAAGAAAAAATACATATGGTTCTCTACCTTCAAAGTTCTCCATTTTTAAAACTTTTCCTGAGAATCCATGCAGTTTCAATCTGTTATGTTTATACTTAGAAGTATACTCCTTAAGTATACTCCTTAGAAGTAATTGAATGTGTATTATATCTCCTCTGCTAAACAGTAAATTTCTAGGAGCTATATTTTCCTCTTCAGACTAAGAGTTTCCTGAGTTGTTGATATCCCCTTTAGTTCAGGTTCTTCCTGGCAAACAGAGAGATCACCATCAATGATTCCTCTTAGTATTTGCTTCAATGTTTTATCCAGTCTCATTCAAAAGAAACAACTGTTTTAAACATTACTTGAATTTATATATGTTTAGTCAGATTATTACTCCTTAAAAATAGAAATTATGTCTTCATTTTTCACTGTTTCAACACCAGTACATTCCACAGCACTTGCCAAAATGAAAATGGCCAAAATATGTAAGAAAAATATTTGCAAAGTTATGTAAAAGTTGTTAATTCAGTAAGCATGTATTAAATTAGCTATTGTTAATAAAGTACTATGCTTATATCTGTGCATTATAGATTAATTTGAAAGTTCAATGGCTGTTTTCAAAAATTTTTAAGTCAGGGAAGATGGCCCTAATTGCCTATAAGACAAAGATTTATTAATGGCACCTAGAAGAAGGAAAAGGCAACTACTAGGGGCGGGTGGAGAGCAGGTGAATATTTCAGTTATAGAGCACAAAACAATCAAAGACAAACAGCAAGATATTTATGGTATTTTTTTCAGAAGTGAAAACATCCCAGAAGAGTGTTATCTAACATGCCCGCTAACCTGGAGGTAGCTTGTTAAAATATAAATCCCCAGGCTCCATCTAAAGAATTTCTGATTAAGTAGTTCCAGGTTGGGGTTGAAGATATTAAGTTGTTCTGATGCCCTGGTTTTGAACCACAGTTAGTACAGCAATGGACAAAAGCAGGAAGTGGATGTCATATTATAAATTGGTGGTATGAAGACAGATTGTGAAGACCCATGGGGAGGCAATTACAAGGGAAGATGAAGAACAAAAAAGTTCAAAAAAGAACAAAAAAGAACAAAAAACTGTGTTTTCAAGTGGGTGTTAAATGGAAATCAATTATTTCACTACCTGCAAAATTTTAAACACTCATTATTGAGCATTTTTAAACTGCAGGAAAGTACACAGAAAATATAAACAAGCCAATCTCTAATTATCGGAAGACAAGTACTTTGACATTTGGAACATATCTATCCACACTTTTACAATGTATATGTGTGAGTGGATATGCAAGTGTATGTGTGTGTGTGTGTTCCCATGAAATATATACAGAAACAGTGATACATACCCTGTAAACTAATCTATTTTTTCCCTTAATAATATATAAATTTATACCTATGTCAGTATTTAGCTGGTTGCATGAGAGTTTATATTTTATTTAACCAATACCCTAAAATAATTGTTTAAGCAGTTTCCAGATTTGCATTGCAACGAATAATGATATGTTGAACATCACAACACATCTTGGCCCACTTTCCCCCATTAGACACGTATTTTGAAGAATAAATCACTGGATATTACATAGTTAAAATTTTAATACATTTACCAAAGGGACCTGAATAACCCTTTTAAGAATTAAGTAAGTTTGATTTTTATTTGACTTCATGTTTTCTAGGCTTATTCATGTTCTGTGGCCATGAGTAGTCTATCTGGGGAAATAATAAGCATTACCAATAAATGGTTAGAATTACTGTAACTTAGACTTTCCTACTGAGGGAAATTATATCAAATATCCCTTGAATCATGCTATACCTCAGAGGTTATAAGGCTGTTTAAACCCTAATTCATGACTTCATTTGTCCACTTTGTAGAAATATTTTACCTGTGGTCCTATTCTGTGCCAATGAAAGCATTTGTGACAAGGCCAAAGGTACACGAGACACAGTCCCTATCCCCAAGAATCTACATTCTTGAACTCACTAAATACGAAGCTATTGCATCATCAGAACAGAATGAAAGCATTTATAAATAGGCTTTTTCAATTCTGCACAGTGCCAGTCCTTTAAGACTCTAGGTTTTGAATCCGGCCATGTGCCAAAGAAAAAATGCAGGGGAGATGTGGCCCAGGGCCAGCTGACTGCCCTCACTATTCTGTGAGGGCTGCCTGAACAGCAGGGGTTGTAAGATCCCTAATCTGGGCAAGAGAGACTGGGGTGGTGCCATTTATCCCCAACATCAACGAGAGGTGCGACTTCAGAAAGAAACACAGCAGCCCCCAGTGAAGTGGACCACCTTACACCAAACCCTGCCCCTCTTGCCTGGCAACTACTTAATTACTGGGGCAAGCCTGACTCTGAGCCAACTGGGTAGGCCTCTCCTCCAGAGCCAGGATAGCCAGCACCCCTCATGGACCAAGTGCACTGAAAATCACGCCTCAACACTACACTGAGAGTTCTTTTCTCCTTTTGTCTTCCTTCTTTTTTTTTTTTTTTTTTTTTTTTTTTTTTGGAATCAGGCTCATAGTTTCTTGTTTGTTTTTTTCATTTCCTTTTTTAAAAAATCGGTCATTTTTATTGTTTTCTTTTTATTCTTCTTTCTTTTCTTCTGTTTTTTCCTTTCATTTTCTTTGGAATCAGCCTTATAATAGTTTTTTGATTCTCTGTTTGGTTTTTTGTTGTATTCTCTTTCCTTTTCTCTTTTTATGGGATCAGGCTTTACTCCTTCTTCTTTTTTCCAGAGTTACTTCAGAAAGCAAATCAAAGCACACCTAGTTAAAGGTCCAAACACTCCACCACTGCAAGCAAGGAGGAGCTCTGCAGAGGCCTAACCAGGGGGGAAAGAGCAGTCACAACACAACAGCGAGTGCACACAGCATGTACCAGAAACACTTCCTGAAGTGCCAAGCCCTGGACAGTGTATGACCCCTTTTTAATACAGCAGTACTCTCTGGTACGAGAAACATATCAAGCTTTTAAAACAAATAATCCAAGGGTGACTGGGTGGCTCAGTCAGTTAAGCATCTGACTTCAGCTCAGGTCATGGTCTCACAGTCCATGAGTTCGAGCCTCGTGTCAGGCTCTGTGCTGACAGCTCAGAGCCTGGAGCTGCTTCAGATTCTGTCTCCCTCTCTCTCTGCCCCTCCCCCATTCACACTCTGTCTCTCAAAAATGAATAAATGTTAAAAAAAATTTTTTTTTAAACAAATAATCCAGTGAAGAAATGGGCAGAAGACATGAACAGACACTTCTCCAAAGAAGACATCTGGATGGCTAACCGACACATGAAAAGATGCTCAACATCACTCATCATCAGGGAAATACAAATCAAGACCACAATGAGATGCCACCTTACACCTGTCAGAATGGCTAATATTAACAACTCAGACAACAACAGATGTTGGTGAGGATGCAGAGAATAAGGATCTCTTTTGCATTGTTGGTGGGAATGCAAGCTGGTGCAGCCACTCTGGAAAACAGAATGGAGGTTCTTCAAAAAACTAAAAATAGAACTACCCTACAACCCAGAAATTGCACTGCTAGGTATTTATCCAAGGGGTACAGGTGTTCTGTTTTGAAGGGACACATGTACCCCATGTTTATAGCAGCACTGTCAATAATAACCAAAGTATGGAAAGAGCCCAAGAGCCCAAGTGTCCATCAACTGATGAATGGATAAAGAAGAGGTGTTTTATATATATATATATATATATATATATATATATATACATATATATATATATATATATATATATACAGTGAAGTATTACTCAGTAGTCAAAAAGAATGAAATCTTGCCATTACAACAACGTGGATGGAACTGGAGTGTATTACGCTAAGCTAAATAAGTCAGAGAAAGACAAATATCATATGATTTCACTCATATGTGGAATTTAAGAAACAAAATAGATAAACATAGGGGAAGGGAAGGAGAAATAAGATAAAAAGAGAGAGGGAGGCAAACCATAAGAGAGTCTTAAATACAGAGAACAAACCAAGAGTTGCTAGAGGGGAGTTGGGTGGGAGATGAGCTAAATGGGTGATGGGTATTAGGAGGGCACTTGTTGGTATGAGCACTAGGTGTTATATATAAGTGATAAATCACTGGGCTCTACTCCTAACACTAATACTACACTGTAGGTTACCTAACTCTAATTTAAATAAATAAATAATATAATAATCAAATATGAGTTAGAGAGACTATGGGAAGAAAAGGTAAAATAAAAAATTCCTAAATCATCTTAGAAAGGAATATTTTGAGCACTGCCTTACGAATTTGCTTGGTTTTCACACTGTAGATTATGGGATTCATCACAGGAGGGATGAGCAGATAAACATTGGCAATGAGAGTGTGCACAAGGGGAGGGGCTTGCTTCCCAAATCTATGCACCAGTGACAAGCTGATCATGGGAATGTAGAAGATGGCAACAGCACTTATGTGTGAGACACAGGTACCAAAGACCTTTTTCCGCTCCTCTGGGGAGGCCATGTTGAGCACAGAGTGGATGATCAGAACATAGGAAAGGAGGATAAACACAGAGTCTAGGCCAGCAGTAGATATGACAATGGCCAAACCAAATGCACTGTTGATCTTGGTATCTGTGCATGAAAGCGTCATCACATCAGGGTGGAAACAATATGAATGGTGCAGAACATGGCCATGGCAGAAAGACAGACGCTTTAAGAGCAGGAGTAAAGGCACTAGAGCCGTTGTCCCCCTAATAACAATGGCAAAGCCCACTTTGATGATCCTTGAATTGGTTAAGATTGTGGCATATCTCAGTGGGTTACAGATGGCAGTGAAGCGATCAAAGGCCATTGCCAGGAGTACTGAGGACTCCATGAATGTGAAACCATGGATAAAGAACATTTGACCAATGCAGGCATCAAAACTAATTTCTCGAGCATTGAACCAGAAAATACCCAGCATGGTGACCAATGTGGAAAGGCATAGTCCTAGGTCTGTGAAAGATAGCATGGAGAGGAAATAGTACATGGGTTCATGGAGGCTCGACTCAGTGAAGATCACAAACAGGATCATGCCATTCCCAGAGATGGCAATGGCATAGAGACAACAAAAAGGGATGGAGAGCCAGGCATGGTAAGTTTCAAAGCCAGGGATGCCAGTAAGAAAGAAGACTGCAGGGTGGAAAATGCTCTGATTGAAGGATGGCATGATGAGTGAAGGAAGCAGATTTCCCTGAAGGAAAGGACCATACAAGTAGGCAAGGAAAATGTTTTCACTCTCTTCTACACATCATACAATCCAGGATCACTAGTGAGACTTGTCTTGTTCTTCAATGGAAGTGCAAACCCAGTTATCCTTTTCTTAGATTTGGAGTCAATCTTGGGTGAACTAAGGAAAGAGACAGAACACTAAATCATATACAAGGACACCTGGGATTTAGCAAGAGTAACATGTTATATCTAGGCTTCAGTATATTTTCACATACATGTGTAAAAAAGGAGGTTACAGTAGATAACAGTAACATATTTTCCAGTTTTATGATTCCGTGTACATGGACAGATAGGATATTTCTGTGCAACTCTGGGACAATACAAAAGCCAATTCATCCTGCTTTTCTTCACTTCTCTTTTCCCCTTAAGAGGTCCATTAAGGCTTAAAAGTCCTATGGCACCTGGTTGGCTCAGTTGGTTGAGCTCCTGACTTCAGCTCATGTCTTGCAGTTTACAGGTTCGAGCCCCACATTGAGCTCACTGCTGTCAGCACAGAACCCACTTTGGATCCTCTGCCCACCTCTCTATGTCCCTCTCCCACTTGCGCACGCTCTCTCTCTCTCTCTCTCTCTCTCAAAAATAAATAAACATTAAATAAAAAAGATAAGTCCTTATGCATCCAAATAAAAGAGGATCATAAAGACAATATTAAATATTTTCTAATACCACTGATTAAATAGCACAATGGCTATTGATAAAAACTAAATATTATTGAAGAGCAAATTCAATCTGGCAAATAGACTGCAATGGGTGATAACTGATAAAGCGTTTCATTGTATAGGTAGTAGCCTTGAATCGGATATAGTTTAAAGGAAATTCTCCCTGAAGAAATATGGCCCAAAGTTAACCTTACAAGAAAAAAGGAACTAATTTCAAGCTAAGACATAACAATTAGAGAGGAATTACCTGATTATGATTCTTAATATTCCATTATTGTGAAAGAATAAGAAAATGAATGGAGATTTTGGTGGGTGTGGTCCCTTAGTAACTGTCATGAATCTGGGTTAATCTCCATTCAGGTGAAGGATGATGACATGTTCACCCACATCAAGAAATCTGTAGGATTAAAGAAGTTCCTCTATAGTGATTCTTGTCCTAAGTGTTCTTACACCCTATTTTATCTTCAGAAATAATACTTGGTTTTTAAGGTACGTGCTCCTTTTTTACTCATTCACGTGTGTATTGACTCAACAAATATTTAAATATCTACAAAATTCCAGCGTGTGCAATTAGAATTACATCTGGTACCACAAGAAGGCCTGTCCAAGACTCTGGGAAAGAAAATATTGAAGTGTATATAAGTCAACTTGGTGAGTTTCATTCCAACTCTATTAACAGGCAGTAGCTTTGACTAGAGTGGGGATAATTCATTACATGAAGTGTGATGAAGAGGGCATTTGAAGAGAAGAAAAGAGAAAAATGTTCAATATAGGAAGGCTCTTCAGAACTCAAACACACACAAAAAAATAATGTCTAGAAAATCTGAATTGAGGGGCAATGTATAACAAAATAAAATCCATTGGTTGGTTTCAATGCTTGTACATCAGTTGGAAGACAAATCTCACTTTTTCACCTGTGACTTACATGCAAGAATTAGAATATGTACTTAACTTGCTTTGCCAAAAAAGTGACTCCTGCATTGTCTAACTGATGGCTGGTTTAAAGTCATAGGAACAGTGAAGGAGGTCAGAGGAAAGAGCCCTGGGGATTAGCAGTATTTTCAAAAAAGAAGTCTACTGATGAGACTGGAGAGGCATGCCACTAAGCTGAAAATAAACCCCCAGGAAAACACAAGGCCCTCATCAGTTTTTCTCAGACCTCTGATCTCAGAGCCAGGAAAAATGCCTGGCACAACAGTTTCTAAGAGTATCTGTTCAATGAATGAATTCATTATATCTGGTAATAGTAATAAACCCTAGACCCTTAATATCAGGCATATATTGTGATTCCTGATAGATACCCCTTCAAATTAGTAATAAAGTTCATGTAACCATATTGGCATATATTAAAATGAGAGATCAACACTTTTTCTGATTAATCTAGTATTCATCCTACCAGATATATTTCTATACAAAGATAGACCTGGTGATAAAAATAAATTTTTCTGTGTGAAGTTGTAAGGACCTTTAAATAATAACCTCTTTATTTTAAAGATGAGGAAACAGGCTCTCGCGTTAATGTTCTTTGTATTAGAGTTAAATAAATTAAGAGACCCCCAAAGGATTATCTAAGTATCCAAACTAGCCTTCTCTTTAGTAACAACACTGATAATGTATTAAATGCCTACTATGTAACAATTTACTTCATTATATCTCTTTCTCTGAATCCTCTTTCCACTGCTTTGCATGCTTCCTCTGGTCTCTTTTTTGAATCAAAGGAAAACAGAGTGGGACTATTCCAATGCAGGGAACTCCATTAGTGAAGCTTGTGGGAAAATAATAGCTTTTTTTCCTTTTAATTCTATGATTCCTAACCCTCCTTTGGTCCTCTTGCACTAAAACTAATGAGCAAATATTAAATAACTATTCATGGGAAGGTATGCTTAAATGTCTCTTTCTCCCCAGTGGAGAATTCTTCCAAGACAAGGGCCATGACTTACAAATCCCTGTAACCAGACTACCAAGAACATATAAATAGACTGCCCCCACTATAAAGCTTTGCATCCATCACTATCACAACATGCCCTGGGTCTTATGAGCTCCTTTTATAGATGAGAAAACTGAAGCTAAAATTAGAAAACCAAGGCTCGAAGGAATCATGTTACTTTCTCACATTTATACAACATGACAATGGCAGATCTAAAAATTAAACTCTATTCTCTCTGACTTCAAATGCCATGCTTTGCCATTACTTATTTAAAAGGAATTTAATTTTTAAAATATGTTCAATGATGAACACATGCTCATAGCTTCATGACTTTAATGTATATTTTATTATATCAATTGTTTTTAAATTGATATATGAATATATATAGTATATGAATTTGTCAAATATATACTACTAAGTTCACCAATTTTCTCTGAACTGTTGGTTTTATAAACTATCTTAAGATTGTAGAGTCCTTGATGTATTCAGAAAAGATTTCAATGCACTAAAACACTGACCTTATGCAAAGGAGAAATCTTCAGTCTGGAAAGGGAGGTCATTTGCTCTTACCCTCTGCTCTTTGAAGAGTCATCCCACACAGCAGCAGAGAGTCTTTTAAAGCCAGAGAGAGAGAGAGAGAGAGATTATCTCAACCTCAAAACCTTATGGGCAGAAAGATGCTTCTGTCCCAAGGCTAGGAAAACACTTCCTGACCAGTCCTGCCCCATTAAGCCATCTCCAAAGAGGTTCTCTTTTGCCAAGAGAACTCAAACAGAATACTCAGGTATCAGACCTCAGAAAAGCAGGCTTTACAAAGGGCTCAGAAGCTGCCTGGTGAGAGTTATTTTCCCAACAGAAAATCAAATCCCTAGGAGAGAACTATACACCTGTGTCCTGCTAACCCTTTGTGCCCTGAAAGACCACAAAGAGCAATTTCTTTGCATGCAGCTTCATTCTTAATTCGCCAAAGAAATATCTTGGAGATTCCAGGATTCCAGTTCATTCAAGAGCTTTTTGACCCCTAAACAGCTGTTAAGTCAAAACCTTTCATAGAGTAAAAGTAAGGGAAAAGGGGTGTTAATGGATCACCCATGAGTTTGCTTACCAGTCATTTGCCAGTAGTGCAGCAATCATAACACATAGATAACACAGGTAGGAGAGGAGGGGTGAATAACTGTATTCACTGAGGCCACTGCAGTGTTATCTGGTTCAGAGCCCATGACTGTTCCTGAGCATTCTGAATATCTGGAGAGTTGTTCCTAACTTGTACACAGGCATACAAAATGATAACTTAAAAGAAAGTGATTCAGCAAAGAAGCATATGAAAAGATGCTCCATATCATATGTCATCAGGGTAATGCAAACTCAAATAATAATAATGATTCTAGAATTGCCAAAATCCGGAACACTGACAACACCAAATCCTGAAAGGAAGTGGAGCAACAAGAACTCCCATTCATGGCTGAAGGAATGGTCCAGAAAAATGTAAAATGGTCCAGCCACTTTAGAAGACAGTTTGGCAGTTTCTTACAAAACTGAACATATTCTTACTATACAATCCAGCAATTTCACTCCTTATATACCCAAAGGAGTTGAAAACTTATATCTACACAAAAATTGCATATGAATGTTTATTTTTTATTCATCGTCGCCAGAAATTGGGAGCAATCAAGATGTGGCTTGCAAGCTTACAAAGGCACTATACTACTCTGATAACTGGTCTAAAACTGACACTAATACATTTATCCCTGTGGTAGAGACATTAACTATGTTTGACAGACAGCTTCTGTTAAAACTGTGGATATGGATACTCATTAATGGCCCTCAGACTTTGGTCATTAATACAGCCTTTTGACAATTGTGGGGACTGAGAGGGTTGGTAGTTTCAAGAACAGTAACTAATTAAACATACTTCGTGGCATAAAAAGCTATGCCAAGAGGGCACTGCCTTGCAAAGTTCTGCTATATGGAAAAAACGAATGAGGTATTCACTATCATTAGCATTGCTTACTTGTTCTGTGTAGTTTTTTTTTTTTTCCTTCTGTCACAAGATTCTAGATTCCTAGGAAAGTCTGGAAAGACATAGTTTTTTCCAGGAGTTCATCAAAAATCTGAAAATAAGCTACCCATTTGAGGTATCTTCAGGACTAATATAGAAACTTAGTCTTCCTGCAGAAAGCATTTTAACAGATGGGGCAGACATCCTCACAGCCCTGAATAAATTTGTCATGAAATGACTGAGACTCCATGGGAAAAATGCATAATTCAAACAGTTGTTTCCAAGATACAGAAGCAAAAGGGGGATACCCAGGCTATTACAGGGACATATATGTGAAAATCTTGCTGGTCATGCTAAGGATTACAATCTAAAGAGCCTTGGTCCATGAACAGGGCTGCTGGAGCTAGTATTCTGTTAGGAGAACTTCAGGTTCTTTTCTAGTGCAAACTGAGGGATTTAAACCATTCAACAGCCCAAGTTTAATGGTTAGTGGATACACAAACAGAGGGCATAATGACCCTCCTTCATTCTGTTGATAGAGTGTCTCTTCTAATTGGCGTGTCCCAAGGCTTGAATATTTTGAATACCTTCTCTGCATTCACCTATTCCTTTAGAGTTGACAAGCACTGGTTAAAATCAAAGTATTTAGAACCAGATAGCCAGGATCCAAAACTTAGCTCTGTCATCAAAAGTGTGATCATGGGATAATTATGCAACCACCTCCACTCAATTTCTTCAATTTTACATGGGGATAATAATTGTATCTGCTCCATAGATTTAGTTCATGTAATAAATAAAGTGACCCAATATTAATCTATAGAAAAGTTAGCATAGAACACTTTGTACTCACTCATAATAGGTTATTAACAATTGTCAATATTTATGATTATTGATTGTCATTACAATTATTTTTTTCATTAATATAGAAATTTTAATAAATTATTATTTAGTGACTGGTATGTGTCAGATACTATGCTCCAGATATCAAGAATTAAAAGGTGTAGTCTCTACCCTCAAGAAGTTCACATTTCTGACAGGTAAGACAGTCACTGTAGTAAAAGAAATCTGATAAGGACGTCACCCTGCTTCCAATCCTCTGGCTTCACAGATCTCTGAGGAATCTGGCTTTGTAGGCCCTTTGGCTCTATCCTAAAAGCACTGTCTTTCCACCCTCTCTGCTTCAACCCTACTGAATTCATCTCCAACTCCCTAACCAAGGGCCACTTTTGCTCACCTCTGAGCCTTGTTCTCCAAGGCAGTAGTAAGCTGTTTACTGATTCCTAAGTTCTGCCTCAAATGTAATTCAAAAAAGATTTTATTTTTTATTGACATAAAATTTACATTTACATTAAACTTAAAATGGCTATTTCTAAGATTTTATTATTTCAAAATTAAAGATAAATTAATGGTGGCTCAGTTGGTTGAGCATCTGACTTCAGCTCAGGTCATGATTTCATAGTTTTGGGGTTCGATCCCTGCATTGGGCTCTGTACTGACAGCTCAGAGCATGGACCCTGCTTCAGATTTTGTCTCCCTCTCTCTCTGCCCCTCCCCCCTTTGTACTCTGTCTCTCAAAACTAAATAAAACATTTAAAAAATTTTTAAGATAAATTAACGGAAGCCGAATATTGTGGACTGTTTTATTTTCCTTTGTTTTTGTTTTATATTTGTGTTTATTTTTTAACTTCCCTGAATTACAGTTCTCCAATATTATGTTCAGTCTGCCTCTAGAATAAAACACCTGTTTTATTGACCATGTTGTTGACTGTTCCTGCAACATTTCCCTAATTTGCTATTATTGCCTCTCCCTACCCTCTATGCTACTATCCTCAGCCCTAGCTTCTTTCAGGAAATCCTTATTTCCTCAGATCTCATTTTAGCTATTATATTTGATTAGCCTCCCTTGACTATAGGGCTAGGTCTCAACATCCATGTGATCTACATCAGTGCTTCTCAAACTTGAATGAGATACATGAGTCCCTTATGTATCTTGAAAAAAATACATATTATGATTCAGTACATCTGATATCCTGCATTTCTCACAAGCTTTCAGGTGATGCTGATGCTATTGGTTCTTTAGTAGCAGAAATCTCTATTAATCTTCCTTCTTTAGAGTAACTATAACACAGTATTGTAACTCCCCACATACTTAATTTTATCCTCCACTAAATTCTTAACATCTGGAGCAATATCCATTGTGTTCACTATTATAACCACAAATCTTGCTCAATAACAGACACATAGTATGCATACACTATTTTCGTAATGATAAATGAATGCATGAAGAATGTTGATGGAAGTGTGTATAAAACATGATGGGAGCAGAGAAGAGTGGGATAAATAGGAATAATAGAAATAGCCAGAAGAAGGTGATAGAGGAAAGAAAGAGCTACATTTATTTATTGACTAAAATTGAATCATTAATGTTGGCCATATCCACAGGGTAGAACTACTAATAATTCAACATGGCTGAATCCAGGAGAAGAGAATGAAACTTTCACCAGACCATGGAGGGCCAGTAGGAGTTGTAGGAGCTTCATATTTTTGGTAAATAGCAAACAGATCATTTCTAAACACAAATACTGATGCAGCAACCAGTGTTTGTTATTATTGTTATTCTTTCCTTGCTTTTTAAATTTGTTTCTATAATTTGGATACATTAACCCTAGATTACCTGATTTGTCTCTGGCCTTTTGCTCCTGTCTCAGACTGTTTCTTTCAGAACCTACACTGCTTACTGCTTCAGGAAACTTCCAGCCCTGAATTCTGCTTTCCCATTTCCTGATTTAGGATGACCATCCATATCAGCTACTTCATGTGTGAATTTTAAAGCTTGTATCCTATGACTGGAGAAAATGCTTTACTTATTTCTATGTAATTGAGAATTTTTGTTACCTACATTTTTACTACTATGAATAATATCACAATAAATATTCCTCTCTATAAAGCATTGTCCATATCTCTATTTTTTCTTTGGATAAATTTCTAGGAAGAGAATCTTATGGACATTGTAAGCCAACAATATACTGGAAAATACACTTTCACAAAGTTCTACTGTAAAACAGTATTTAGTCCATGATAACACAACAATATAACACTGTGCATTATAAGTTTTTTATAAAACTTTGCAAATAAAAATTTGCTAATTTGACAGGCAAGAATATTTTACTACTTACTGTAGTAAATACATTGGCACTCAATATGTAATATTTATTGCAAGTCCTTATGGCAATTTTTTTTGTTTCTAATTCTGCTCTTCCTATTTGGATTAACAAGTTGGGAAAACATTTATATGCAGTAATGATGTCACAGACTGTGGTATTTCCCAGGTTCAATGGTATTGATATTGATATATTGATAACTACATACTCCTGGGGCTATGTGACTTCATTGAGAGGCATTCTGCTCAGACTTTTGGAAGGCTGAACTGAATAACCAGCTACTGTTCTGCTGGACTGGTGCAAGTGTAGGACAGCGAGATGGACCATACTTTGAAAATAGGTGTACAATGTGTGCCAGTGCTCTAACAGCAGGCACAACAGTTCCATGTGCATGCACCAACCTCTGGCTCAGAATATACTATAATGTTATTATAACACTATTGCTATAAGAAAAAATAACATTCTTTTGGCCAGGGGATACATAAACATAAACATTCCCAAGTAGTTTCTGAGACTGATCGGAAAGCAGTCAATGCCCTAGAATTTGCCCAGCCTGGTGGAGAAAATGTTTCCAATGATCTCAAGAAGTTCAATGTGAGGAGATATAAAAGACTAACGTTCATACACAAAATATAAGCACACACAGGTGACAACATGTTAAAATCCAGTCTGGCACATACACATGCACACATGCTGTTAGGTTTAGAGCAATCTGAATTGGAATTAGTAGTCGATGAATGGTCATGTAAAGATTCTCTAGGGAATGAGTTTTAAAACCTGAAAGGGTCTCCAGTAGCCCAAGCTTTTAATAGTGGTTGTGACACTTATTAACTGAGAGACCCAAGTAAGTTGCTTAAATTCTCTAATCTTTGGTAACTGTATAAATCAAAGTAATAATGGATTCTTCCATCAAATTTATTATCTTACAGTTGTGCAGACTGGAAGACTGACATGAGTCTCACGGAGCTAAAATCAAGGCATCAGCAGGACTAAATTCTAGAGTGCATATGGGAGAATCAATACCCTTGCCTTTTCTCCTTCTAGAGACTGCCCACATTCCTTGGCTCATGGTCTCCCTCCCTCTGCCATCTTCAACGCCAGCAATAGTGGATCAAGTCCTTTTAATGCTGCCACCTCTCTGGTTCTCCACTTTTAAGGAATCTTGTGATTAGAATGAACCCACCAAGATAATCTAGGATAATGTCCTCATCTCATCTCTTCAACTTTAATCACATCTGCAAAATCCCTTCTACCATGTAAAGGTAATGTATTCACAGGTTCCAGGCATTAGGCGATGGATATCTTTGGGGGCCATTATTTTTTCTACCACAAACATTTCATAATACCTTAGGCAGAGAATGCATAGTAAAATGTTGTTGTTATATTATAAAGAATGAAATATTTCAGGCCAAGATATTGTCTGTGGTGAAACAGACTTGGTAGTAGGGAAAGTTAAGGATAGAAGCAGAGAGAATGGTTAGGAAACTACTGAAATTATCCAAGTGAGAGATATCCAATTATCTGGTGCCTCAGAAGGGGGAGGAAATTTTGGAGGTGATGAAGAGTGATTACATTCCAGTTATAGTTTCAAAAGTATTAGGATTTGCAGGTTTATATGCAGAGTGTAAGAGACAGAAATCAAGGATGGAGTCTAAGACCCATATGCTCTAGAGTGGTCCAGAAATGGTGGGAACATCTGAGAATCTAAAGGGGCCATAAGTAGAGAAGACAGACAGCCTATAGCAATCTGCAGGTACTCTATTTATTCAAGACTAAAGAGGGCAAATGTCACCTCATATCAGATTGCATCACTGGCCAGATCCATCACCCACATACTCAAATTCCTTGGTACAATCTAAGATCCACAAAATTTAAACACAAGTGGGAAGAAACCCAAATTACTGTTGTTAGTTTCCTTCCAGCTAGTAGGCTGGGACTCTAAACGGAAAATAGACTGAATTATGAAAAAGAAAATTATTTATTTTCTGCACACACAATTGTAGACTGAGATTTCTACCTATGATATTCTCCAAGCACTTGGTTCATGCCTCTACGATAACATTATCATTGATTATCAGTATTGGTAATTATCAGTTAACTGTGTATTTCTAAACTAAACTAAGAGCCCCTGGACACTAAGAACTATGTTGTATTCCCCCCCTTTTTTAAATCTCTGGCACTTAGCATGATGTTTGGAATATAGGACACTCTTATGCAATATTATCTGGCATGTATGTATACATGAGTAAATTATGTTTTCTCCTACTTGTAAGAGAGTCTGCTAAGAAGCACAGGTAGGCTTATGAAACAGAACTGCCACGAATAGCAATAGATGCTAAGAAGTTATGGAGAGGAGTGTGATTTACACTCACCAGAGGAGATGACTTTTAGTGAGTTAGTATACTTTTTAGAATCCTCTTCAGAGTGACTGCCCATCGGCATGGATTTCTTCTTACAGTGATGATAATTTTCTAAAATTAGACCATGATGATGCTTATGGTACAACTCTGTGAATTTACTATGAACTATTGAATTCGTACGTTTTAAACGGGCGAATTTTATGATCTGTGAATTATATCTCAAAATTGTTTCTACAAAAAACACTTCAATAAAAGGGCACAAGGAAAAAAATTACATCAGCCTAAAAAGCACATAGTCACAATAAGTAATTGCATAATGGAACAGACAAAGACTGTATAAGGCAAAAGAAGTCTTCTGGGAACCACCACACCCTGGAGACACAGTGAGTGACACCACTGCCAGGAAGAGACCTCTCAGCTCTGGGCCTGTCTCTATCCAGGCTGGAACAAGTCTTCTCATAAACTTGGTCCTCCCCCGGAATCTAAAGCCTCCTCAGCTTTCTGAGCCTAAAAGAGACCAGCAAAACTGCTGTAGAAACTCTGTAAGTAAAACCATTTTGTTCGATGAAAACGTTTGACTGTAGGCAAGCTGAACTTTCTTATCCACAGGAAGAATTTCCTCACAATGTGCAGAATTAGATTAGATAGTGAGATGGTGGGCTGATATGGACAGTAGAATTTATAGAATTATTTACTCTCAGGAAACCTGCAAAGAAGGGGCATTTTGTTCTGCCCAGCGTACGTTGGATAGCCTGTGGTTTGTTAAGCAAATGGCTCTATTAGAGTGCTTATATGTTTATCATGGTTAGTGGTTTGGTGCTTGAGAAAAACAAAGAGGTTGTCAGGAGTTGAAAAGTCATTTCTAAGCCCAATTATTCCTGCTAAAAATTTTGTAAAAGTACTAATTTTGAACACCTACTGCATGCCAAGCACAGTATTAGGCACTGTATACAGTCTACCTTCTAGATGGAGAAACCGGATCAAAGAAAGTTTATACTACTTGTACACAAAACAATAGTTTTCGGGAGCAGGAGTGTTGAAGTTTTTTTTTAATTGGGTTTAAAACCCCAAGTCTGACATTCATTAGCTGTGTGTGATTCTGAATATGTTTCATAACCCCTCTGATACTCAGTTATCAGGAAAAGGGAATCAAAGTGAATTTAATAATACTTGCCAAATGATGTTGTAGTAAGAATTGAAAGAATGTTTCTCAAGTGCTTAGCTCTGCAACATTCACAAAATAAGTTCTAAGAAATGGTAGCTGCTGTTATGAGTAATTTTTTTTTATTATTATTGCTATAAAGAGTCTTAAAAGTAGTTATGTTTAAGCAAGGATCTGAACCGAGATCAGTCACATGCTACAGTGATGCCATGAGCAATGGCTTGGACAATATTGATAATGCTATATGGTCTGTTTCAGCAGCTAAAGACATAGCCACAAGCTATAGCTCACAACAGTACAACGAAATAAGAGCATCACTGTGATCTGAGAGGGCAGGAAAATTAAGAGACTATAGCTTATATCTCACATGTGAAAAGGAAGGTTGTACATGGATTGGAGAGGATGGATTAAACAGATTCCAGGGTGATGGCAGCATGAAGAGTTGTTTGGGGGAATTTTGGTACCTCTCCCTAATAATATCTATTAGTCCCCCTTTATTCTTTGATATGAACAGATAAGTTTTCCAGTTAAGAAAAGCACAATGAAATGCAACTTCAAGTACCCACTACAAACCACATTGCTATTACTTAGCCTTCAAACATAAACCTCCTCATTCTCCAGTTTTTGACATTTTAGAAGTAAAATCAATAAATATTTTAAAAACATTTGCACATAGGGGATGAGAGGGAGAAGATTGTGGGTGTGTGTGTATGAAGGCAGTAACTCTGATTAGATTATTTCCAATATTATTAGATTATCGAGTTTGATGTCATTTACTGATAAATGAGGCAGAAGAGAGAGCACCATGTTTGGAATGGGGAAAGGAATGAGTTCTGTTTGGCTCATATTGAGGTGGAAGTGTCTGAGAGATAATGGGTGGGGTATGCCTCAAGGGTAGATAAAGTAGTTTATTCACCTTTTATTCACTGGCACTTAGCAGAGAGCTTTGACTTGTTCTCCAAACTGCTGCCTGTTAGTTTTCCCAAAACGCCTATTTGATCATCTCACTCTAGTTCCATGATTCATTACTGCCTTCGAATTTCAGCCCAGACATTTTACCATGGCTTCAAAGATCCTGTTAACTTTTGAACTATAGAACTCAGGAAAAGCTATAATTAGATTTCAGATTTACGCATCATCTGGATATAAGTGCTATTTATAGCCTTGGGAAAAACTAAGATATTCCAAAGAGAAAATACTGGACAGCAAGAAAAGAACAGGGGTTTCTTGAAAGAAAAAGACTCCTAAAGAACAACTGAAAAGACAAAGAACAAAACCACTGTTTGATAAACAGATTTTTAAAAAACCTACAGAATTACTATCATTGAAGCTAATGAAGGAGCATTTCAAAGAAAAGTTGCCAAAAACTGTGAAAATTTGAGATGAGGGAGAGGAAAACAAATCTGAAAATAAACATTTGGACCTGATATTTAGAAAGTCATTGGTGGAAACCAATTTGACAATAAATTTCATATATTAAAAAAAAAATAGAAAGTCATTGGTGACATAAGTTGGAGAATTTCCTGAGTCACTGGAGAAAGAACCCAGATTGTCACTGAAGGTGAAGGAAAAATAAAGCCAGGCAGATGGTCCTTCAAAGAACATTTTTGTCATTGCAAAAGGTAAGGCAGTAACTTGAGGGAGAAACAAGGTTTGTGTTTTATTTCACTTACTAGCAAAGCACAGTGGCCAACTGTGAAAGATGGTCAATATATCTTAGTTGAATTGAATGTGTTGAAAATATCTATATAAATGTGTGGGAAGTTTTCATTAATGGTTTGGGGTATAAGGTGAGTATTGAAGTGAAGCTGCATAAAAGGAGCCACTGGTACTATTGAAGATACTAAAGAAGGAAAGGAATTTTCTCGGAGTTAAGGGAGAAGAAATGAAGAATGATTTGTTTACTTATTCATAAAATATTTGGAAATGCCTAGCTCTTGATGTTCTGCAACTAAAACCGAAGTTCCTTCTCCTATCTGTGGAATGCAAGATATTCATGTCCTGGCCCTGTGAATTTCTCTAGCTTGTCTCCCATGTCACCTGGATCATTTTTAAGTCTCCAGAATTTTAATTTTCTTGTAGTTGTCCAACAAACTTTCTGTGCTATTATTTCATTCAGTTTCTGTTCATGTTGTTATGTATGTCAAGAACACCCTTTTCCTCATTTTCATCCTTATAAACTTACATTCATCCATCAAAACTTCACACAATTATAATTCATCTTCTTGGTTAAGAGTTCTTGGAATAAATTCCTCTTGACACACACAGACACATTCATGTATACGCACACTCAGAATCTGTCACTCCACACTATTCTGTCTTACCACTTAGAAATACCTTATCCTGTCTACTCTACAGCTAGTGGTATTTCTTTGACTCCTCCTATTATGCAGTGTGCCTACTACAGTGCCTGGCATGTAGTACGTGTTCAAAACTGGTAAGTTTTCATTTTCACAGGAGTCACTGGGCTCTTATTAAAGATAAAGTTTTCAGCCTTAAGAAGATGAGATGTTGACAACCTCTCTGGTTTTCTCAGGCACTAAACCACTGTTATTTTTCTTGCTTCATATCCTTAGTGCTAAAACAATACCCAGTGAGCTCCCAGTTTGATACTATAATGAACTAAGTGTTGATGATGGTTGATCAAGAGCTTAAATAGAGTTGTTGGCTATGAAAAGGAATAAGGAATCTTCTGTGTCTACACCCAGCATGGATGAGGAGAGGGTACAGGAAGACCAGCTGTAGAGCAATGGAAAGGAAGGGATTTGAGGGAGTTCTCTTCCCTCTGCCAGACTCAGCTCAGATTAGTTCAGCCTATACTTTATGTTCTTATTCTGATCTCTCAACAAGAAAGGGAAGGGGAAAAACTGACAAGAAGAACAAAAATGTTCAATGAATAAATTGTTTGAATTAATAAAATAATGTAAAGTGAGCCATGGAGAAATAATGAAGAAAGAGAAATTATTCAGATAGCAATTTTTAAAAATGAACTCTTGGAGTGCCTGGGTGGCTCAGTCAGTTGAGTGTCCGACTTCAGCTCAGGTCATGATCTCACAGTTAGTTCGAGCCCCACACTGGGCTCTGTGCTGACAGCTCAGAGCCTGGAGCCTGCTTTGGATTCTGTGTCTCCCTCTTTCTCTGCCCCTCCCCCATTCACGCTCTATCTTTCTCACTCTCTCAAAAATAAATAAACATTTTAAAATTAAAAAAAAAAGATCTCTTATAAAATTTCCTGGAACTCAATAACAAAAGTTACAACTCAAACATTGCATGTCATAATAATAATCATCGTAAAAGTCTTCATAATAGCCAGACTTGAGTGACACATATGGAGGTGTTCTGCACCTCCATAACCCTCTTTGTTATTCACCACTATACACTAGATGGTGAAGTCATTTATCAACAGTGCTATTATTTCTCCCTCACTTGATTTTAAATTCTTTAAGAGAGGTTTTGTTGGTTTCTAACACCACACTATGCATAAAGTAGGTGCTCAGTTAATGTCCCTGAGAGTGTAAGTCATGAGCAAAGGAAGAGATATTATAGATTCATTCTGGCTCAACACTTCCACATATACCATTCTAAAAGCTTTGATTGAACACTTCCTTTCTACTTACAGAAAGCATAGCAATCTTTCAATCACTTATTTTCCTGAGAAGCCTTCTCCAGATACCCCAAACCTTTTATACACAATTGAACTGTTCCCTTTTTCATAATTACCCTAACTCCCATGGACCCCAGGAAGTTGCTAATGTCAAAAACTGAGACCTGCGTTCTGGAAATTAATAGTAAATACACAGGTCAAGGACTTGTGGAAAATGAGATAATAATAATAATAATAATAATAATAATTTAAAATAAAATGATCACAAGTACTATTCATTTAACAAGTAGATTTTTAGATTGCCATTCTGATCAATACATACTTTTTAAAAGCTAAATAGAGTTACTAAGAATGTTTTTCAGAAATCAATGTATTTACGAAAAGTGCTAATAGAATTTGTTAAACCACAAATTTGGTAAACTTGTTAACTTTCAAAATTTCACAATTAACTGAAATGCATGCCAGGTGAACAAATCTGTATCCATTTCACTTCTGTGTAATGTTGGTTGTATCATGACACTCAATAAACAGTCATTGGAAGCAGTGTCAAAAAGAAAATGTTCCCTTTCTTTTTTTTTTCCATTATTTTTTTTTAATTTTTTTTTTAACGTTTATTTATTTTTGGGACAGAGAGAGACAGAGCATGAACGGGGGAGGGACAGAGAGAGGGAGACACAGAATCGGAAGCAGGCTCCAGGCTCTGAGCCATCAGCCCAGAGCCCAACCGCGGGGCTCGAACTCACGAACCGTGAGATCGTGACCTGAGCCGAAGTCGGACGCTCAACCGACTGAGCCACCCAGGTGCCCCAAAATGTCCCCTTTCTTAATGAATATTCCCTTTCTGTCAACTTTTATTTCTATTAAGCGGTTGTATAATACATTTCTGACAGTGATTTCATTGGTTCCCTGAGGATATTCTCATGACTCTAAACTGTAGTCTAAAGTTATAGTTCACTTTTTGAGTCAATTCATGTAACTTAGCATTTCTTTTTCCTCTAATTTTTCATTGATCTCAATTTTAAAAAGTTCCCAATTTTTAAAACTAAGATTTCTTTAGGGAATCCTTGAGGCACTTTATCTGGGTGAACTTGAGTGGTTGGGAAACACTTAGGTTCCCCTGACAACCAGTTACCTTACTGATTGAACCCTCTCCAGTCATAGCCCTAATGTCTGTTTTCCCAAGACCCCCTCTTCCAACTCATACATGCCCATCTGACTAGCCTGCAATTCTGTACTCAATGAAAAAAGAAATGCAATGTTCACAGTAAAGTTATATCTTTTCTTCCAAAGCAAAATAGTAAAATTCTATTAAATATCTCCTGAGAAGTATGTCTTAACAGAATGTAAAACAGCTAGTCTTCAGGCAGATTGAAGAGAGAAATATATTTGAATAAGGCAGCATGCTATACCATATGGGGGGCAGAGGCCTCTGTCTCTATGGTGGTAGATCTGTGTTCTAACCCCATTACCCAAATGAAACACCAGATGTTATACTGCAAGTGTCAATTTAAAGATTAGATACCACAGATATCTGCACATGACTGCACCCAGTGCCTAAGCCATTTATTATTATTTCATATGTGTTGCTTTGTATCATAACCATCTCTTTCTCAGTATTTTCTGGCTTCCCAAATTGTAAGCTTATCTGTTTCCTATACTTAAGGCTGATGTACTATCGTTGTTCTAACAGTCCCAGTCTATTTTTCGCTGATGCCAACTACACAGAAAAACTAAACTGCTACCTCTTTATCACATTTGGAAGTCCAGAAAGGATGAAATATTATTGACCTATGTTTAGTAGGGTGTCTTCACTTAGTCTAGTAGGGAAAGGGTCACATAGTATAAACATAACTACCAACAAAGGGTTCTAGGACATAAAAATGATGGTCTGGGACACATACAAGAATGATACCTACTACAGAAGTTGAAATCTTACAATTCCTTTATTAATTTAAGTGAGTAATTCACTTTTACATAGTATATAAATATTCATCTTTGGTTTGTTTTTGATTGATAACATTATTTATAATTAGATTAATACAAAAAATATAGTTGTTGTTGTTTCAGAGTTTCATCTTGGAACTCTGTATTTTTAATCCAGCATGTCAAACTTCCAGAATATCACATCTACGTCCATCACTTTCCTGCTAACTGGTGTTCCTGGGCTGGAAGTCTTCCACACCTGGATCTCCATTCCTTTCTGCTTTCTCTACATAACCGCCCTCTCAGGAAATAGTCTGATTCTCTTTACCATTGTCACTCAGCCCAGCCTCCACGAACCCATGTATTATTTCCTCTCCATGCTGTCCACCACTGACCTCGGCCTGTCCATATCTACCCTGGTCACCATGTTGGGTATATTCTGGTTTGATTCCAGGGAGATCAGCTTTAATGCCTTCTTGTCACAGATGTTCTATATTAAACTCTTCACTGTCATGGAATCTTCAGTGTTGTTGGCCATGACCTTTGATCGTTTTGTGGCCATCTCTAATCCACTCAGGTATGCCACCATTTTAACTGATTCCAGAATAGCTCAAAGTGGAGTGGCAACTGTCATCAGGGGGACACTAATGCTAACACCAATGGTAGCTCTTCTTAAAAGACTGTCCTTCTGCCACAGCCATGTGCTCCACCACTCCTACTGCTTCCACCCTGATGTGATGAAGCTCTCGTGCACAGACACTAGGATCAACAATGCAGTTGGGTTGACTACCATGATCTCTACTGTTGGTGTTGACTCAATCCTCATCCTCCTTTCTTACATTTTGATTATTAAGACTGTCCTCAGCATTGCATCCCCAGAAGAGAGGAAGAAAGCCTTCAGCACATGTATTTCCCATATTGGGACTGCTGCTATTTTCTATTTTCCATTGATCAGTCTGTCCTTTGTTCACAGATTTGGGAAATGAGCCCCAGCCTATGTACATACAATGATTGCTAACACCTACCTCCTGATCCCTCCTGTAATGAACTCCTTCATCTATAGTGTGAAGACCAAACAGATACACAGAGCTATGATAAAAATTCTCCATTCCAAAGATACATAGAATCATAGAATTCTAGTGGTCTACGTTATGAATTTAAAAACAAAACTTGTGATCATGAAACAAAAATTTAAAATTAAATCTGGAATATATGTAAAACATCAGCTACCTTGACCCTTTATTTTACAGATGAGGAGACAGAGACTTGAAGATAGAAAGGATGAATAGTGTAAAGTCCTAAGTCTAGAATTTCTCCTACCCACCACTGTTTGTTCTAAACTGTTTATCCTGCCAACAGACTATATCTTCTTACTTGGTCCTCTTTATAGCAGTTAGAATGACACATTATGAGAAAGCCACTCCTTTATGAGAAATAGGTAGTATTTTCTTAACTGTAATAATAATTTTTACTAACAGGGGTGCCTGGGTGACTCAGTCAGTTAAGCGATTGACTCTTGCTTTCAGCTCAGGTCATGATCTTGCAATTACTGAGTTCAAGCCCCACATCAGGCTCTGTACTGACAGTGCACAGCCTGCTTGTGACTCTCTCTCTCTCTCTCTCTCTCTCTCTCTCTGCCCCTCCCCCACTCTCTCTCTCTCTAATAAACTTAAAAAAATAATTTTTACAAACATTATTTCTTTTGACTAGTCATGGTTCTTAGTGTTTTTTTACATTTATTAACACATCTAAAACAACATTATAAGGTAGTTATTTCTTTGATCAATGAAAAAACTGAGGCACAAAAATGTTAAGTTACTTGCTTAAACATCTCATAAACAACAGAGCATACTTCACATGCATGCAAACTGACTCCAGGGTCCCCAACACTCCTAACTTCAACTATATTTTTACCTATAATAATATAATACATATATAATTATATATACACATACATATGATTATATTATATATATATTATATATATATAATTATATATATATATATGAGTCCATGTAATTTGTATTTGTATATATATATTATATATATATATTACATATATATATATGAGTCCATGTAATTTGTATTTGGGTGACATAAAGAAGCAAAACAAATAAACAGACAAATAGCAAACAAAAAACCCCACAACTCTATCCTCTAGAAATTTTCAACCACATTATGGAGAAAAACCCCAAAATAGAATTTTCAAACCTGAAAAGTACAAATGTATTTCTACCCGATTGTTCTTTCCCAACTAAACATATTCCAGAATTTCTCTTTGCTTTCCACCAACTTTCTGCCCCAGCAGAAACTGAAAAATGACTAAGAACGGCAAATGAATTTCACTTTGTATCATTTACTTGGAAATGTTCAATTTGTGGCCATATGCTTAATATAAAGGCTTAATCCAACAAGTTAATTATTTTTTCCAACCTGGGTATGTCCATTAATTCTCAAATATTTACAGCACGTTTCAATGACACATTGATATCATTCGGTAAAGTTGGCCCCTTAAGGTGGTATCAGTTCCAGCAAGGAAGGAGTAGTCCGTCATATCTACAGGAAGTTTATTAGGTGACAACAGTACTATAATAAAAAGGATGGTGTGAAAATTCTCAGTATGTTTGACAATAACATTTTCAGTCTCAATTATTGTTGGTCTTCACTTCCCTGATCTTTGTATGCTGGAAAGTTCCAGGATTTTGTTCTCAGACCTGATTTTCTCTGTTATATTCCCATTTTTGGTTATCTCATCTAGCATCATGGCTTTAAATACCATCGACATGCTGGCAAATCCCAAACTAATATTTATAGTCCAGACTCATATGCTATATATCAGTACTCCTACTAAAATGTTTAACAGTCATCTCAGATTATCATGCCCAAAACCATATCCTAATATTCACATAACCACATCTTTCCTGAGAAATTCTATTTTTCATGTTGCTGATATAGAACTCTTGGAGCTATTTCTGACACCTGTCTGTCTTTCCCACTCCACATCCAAACTATCAGCAAATGCTGATGACTCTTTCTTTCAGATATTCCACATATGGATACCTGGAATCTAGCTTCTTTAAACCATCTCTGATGCTACCACCATGTTCCAAGCCAACATTATCCTGGACCTGAAATATAATAGTCTCCTGGTAGATCTTTCTTCAGCACTTTTGATTTTTTGAAAAAATGTTTATTTATTTACTTTTGAGAGAGACAGCAGAGGAGGGGCAGAGAGAGAGGGAGACAAAGAATCCCAAGCAGGCTCCACACTGTCAGCACAGAGCCTGACTTAGGGTTTGAATTTACAGTGAGATCATGACCTGAGCCAAAATCAAGAGTCAGATGCCTAACCAACTGTGCCACCAGGCACCCCACCACTTTTGCTTTACTATCTATTTTCCCCATGGTAGTTAGAGTGATTTTTTTCCATTTTTTTTAATGTTTTTATTTATTTTTGAGACAGAAACAGACAGAGCATGAGCAGGGGAGGAGCAGAGAGAAGGAGACACAGAATCTGAAGCAGGCTCCAGGCTCTGAGCTATCAGCACAGAGCCCAACGCAGGGCTCGAACTCACAGACTGTGAGATCATGACCTGAGCTGAAGTCAGGTGCCCAACCGATTGAGCCACCCAGGTTCCCCTAGAGTGATTTTTTTTTTAATTTTAGAGAGAGAGAATGCATAAGCAGGGGAGGGGGACAGAGAGAGAGAGAGAGAGAGAGAGAGAGAAAGAACCCCAAGCAGGCTCCACACTCAGTGTGGGGCCCAGCACAGGGCTCAATCTCACAACCCTGGGATCATGACCTGAGCCAAAATCCAGAGTCAGGCACTCAACTGACTGAGCTACCCAGGCACCCCTAGAGTGATTATTTTAATGCATAAAAAAGATCATACCACTTCCTCTGTTCAACATATCCCAGTGTCTTATCCAGGGAAAATTCACAGTCATTATAATATCTCATGAGGATCTATATGATTTAACTCCCCTGTACCATCCCAATTTCATCTCCTACTACTCTCCCCTTTATTCATTCTACTATACCTGCACTAGCCTTCAAATATTTCCTTAAACCCACCAACCATACTTCAACATCGAACTTCTCACTTTCTGTCCTCCCTACTTGGAATGTTCTTCCCCAAACACCCTCATGGCTTACTGCCTCAACTCATGCAGGTCTCTGCCTAAGTTACCTTACTACAGGGCCCTTGACATTAAAAATAACAACAACAACAACACTCACGCAATTCCTGTCTACATTCACTCTCTTCATTACCTATTTTGTTTTTAATCCCTGGTATTCCTCTCCCCCACCAAAATAGTTATTTATTCTCTAGTTTCCCTATTACAAGGTAAGGTCTTTGAGAATAAGAACTTTGTTTCATTCATTCTGTCTTCCAGACTCCAAACTAGGGTCTGCCACATAATAAAATAATAACAACCCTGGATGACCTGGCTCTATTTAGGTCTCAAGCCTCATCACCTGCCCTCTGTTCAGGGCTGCAGGCACAACAAACCACTTGCATTTCTTAGCCGTGATTGCTCTGGGTCACTTACAACCCTTTGCATAAGCTGTTACCTCCCTCTGTAGCACCCTCACTATCTCCCTTCTCCTGACTTAGAATAGAAGTGACTTAATCTCAAAGGCATTTCCTGACTTCTCAAGTCCATCTGGTGTCCTTTCCAGGTGCTTCTGCAGAACTTTGTGCCTCTTTCTCAGGACATCCCTTTTCAGACCCTACTGTAACTACTTCCTCACCATAGATTCTGTGCCCACTTCCTATGATCAGGGACTATGACTCATTCATTCACTGTTGGAAAGAAGTGAAAAAGTTCAGATGATGTACATTTACAGACTTGATATTTATTTGTTTGTGGGGGAAGAGGAAGGGAAACGTAGAGAAGAATGATGTGGTACACAGAGTCCTAAAAATCAGAATGAGAAGGAACGTCAGTCTAAAAAACCAGATAGCCAAGATGATCATAGTACTTCTACAGTATTTCTCCCCTACCTCATCACTCCCTACATACACACTAACCTATGGACAGTCCCACTATCCAACAATCCTGGAAACTTGGAAGCTTTTATCACTAGGAAGTGGGTAATTTGGACAATTTGGGAATAGGTGGTTTGAAGAGCAAATGTCACCTCTGACCAAGGTAGACAAGCTCATAATGAATTAGAAAAGTTCCTGAAAGCTGAGGTGAGTAGTATACACATAGCTGCTATTGTAGCTACCTGAATTCATACTATAAGTAAAAATCCTTAACTGTCCTATAAAAAGTCCTATAAAGTCCTATATGATCCAATTCCCTATTATCTGATCCCATCTCCCTATTGCTCTCCTCTTTGTTCTCTCTGCTCAGACACACTGGCCTCCTTGTTATTCTAAACTCCCAGATACACTTCTCTCTCAGCTTTGTAGCGTCTGTTCTTCTTCCTCAGATAGCCTTCCTCAGAGATCTCCATGGATATATTTCTCACTCTCTCCAGGCTTCTCCTCAAATGTCTCCATTTTGTGAGATATTCCCCCAACAACTTCATTTAAAATTTCAACTTTCATTTCTGGTGGTCTAGTGGTCCAGGAGCTCAGTGCCTTTTTGTGCATCCCTTCACCCTCTTTCTGAAGAAACTGTTCTCAAACAGTTTTTTCAACTTTCAGGGGCACCTGGGTGGCTCAGTTGGTTAAGCATCGGACTTCTGCTCAGGTCATGATCTTGTGGTCCATGAGTTCGAGCCCCACATCGAGCTCTGGGCTGACAGCTCAGAGCCTGAAGCCTGCTTCAGATCTGTGTCTCCCTCTCTCTCTCTGCCCCTCCCGTGCTCATGCTCTGTCTCTCTTTGTCCCTCAAAAATAAATAAATGTTAATTTTTTTTTTAAATTTCAACTTTCCACCCTAATATTTACCTATTCTCTTCTTCACTTTTTTTTTTCTCTTTAGGTAGTTATAAGAAGAAACTATTTAGTTTCACATAATAACCATGTACCATGTGTCCCTCTTACCAGGATGTATAATTCATGAGGGTGGACTTTTAAAAAAGAATTTTGTATATCTTATTACATTGTAGACCCCTGATAAATATTCATTAAATGTGAATGAATAAAGAATCAGCATACCTAGTTCTCCAACCAGTATTATCACGAATAACTCTGCAACCAAGGCAAAGAGCCTTTATCTCATCCATGCCTTATGTGTGCACCTAACACAGGTGCAATAGAGTGGCTTCCCTACTTCAAGGTCTATTTCATCAACTGAAAGAAAAGCTGGGAATGAAAATCTGAAGAAGTACACGCCCTTATTTTGACTTATGGAAATTACTGGTTTTGTGTACCCATCTTGGCTTTTAAAGAGGATGTGAACTCCTAGAGCCCAGGGACATAACTATAGATCCATATTGCCTGTCATGTCTAGCAAAGTGGCTAATGAGGAAACGCTCTAACCTCAGTTGTTAACTGGGGAAATTTGAGTTATTTGGAAGAGTGCAGATAGATTGTCTAAAGTCCTATATGTGTAAGTGTGGGAGTGACGGAAGAGTCAGTGCCCTCTTGTGATCACCTCCCCTCATACACACACCTAAAACAGTGGGATGGAACTGGAGAGTGTTATGCTAAGTGAAATAAGTCATACAGAGAAAGACAGGTACCATATGTTTTCACTCTTATGTAGATCCTGAGAGCCTGTGACACCCACATGGACATGGAGATACTGTCCCCTGCCTGCCAAGCCCCAGGGGCCTCAGTTCATACTCCCACAGTCTGTCCCCTTGGGCCTCCTAGGCAGTGCTATAAATAGGCCTGTGAAAGGGAGAGCCAGCTCCAGCTGCACTCTCTCTCAGTAGGACTGCATGGTTTTCAAGTGAGTGCACTCTCGCCTGGGGTCAGGAAGCCAAAATTCCTGCCATCCTAAGAGACCTTGAGGACACCATAATGGTCTCATGGAAGGAGGGGAAAGCCCCTTTGTCCAACCCACATCTTCATGGGCCGAGAAGAAATGTCCCAGAGCACTGGCTGACAGTCCAGAAAGGCAAGTAAAAGTGAATGCAACAGCCACATTCAGACCCAAAGAGAAGCTGAAATTGGTCCTAGACAGAGGTCACTTTAGGCAGAAGGCCAGACAACATGGGAGAGAGACATGAGGTCTTCTGGGATAGGTAACTGGGGAGACAAGATAATGGTTCAAAGTCTTAGACTGTTACCTGCAAAGCAGAAAAGATGCCCTGCGGAAAGAGGAGTCAGGAAACGATCCAACTCTGTGGCTAACAGAGACCCTTATATCTGTGGGTACTCACATAGTAACATGTGCAAGAGGCTTTGGGAAAGGGGAAATACATTACTGTGTTCCCCCTACTCCCCCTCCATGACTTTTCCTTCATTTGGGGCCCCATTTCTCTTGGAAACCAAGGTCCAATGAGCTGGCCTCCCTCCAGGGAAGTTTCCTTAGCATTACCCATACTTTTCAGCCTGACTTGTTTCGATTTCTGAATCTCCCACCCCAAGCTACCTATGATAGATACATAGATGACTGGATGGATACAAGACATAAGCTATCTTTCATCTCATTGAAGGATGCAATTATCTGTCTATGAAAAGGTCTTTTCATTCAGAAGCTTGGGGCTAAGTTTAGGATTTCATATTTGCCAAGGAGAGTAGCTATTATGTCTTTGCATAAGATCTGAGGATAGGGAGAAGAGAAAATAGTGGTCAGAGGTATGAATTTGTGATCTTTGACTTGAGAATTTTGTGACCTTTGACTTGAATTTGTTCTCCCTTGCTTATCCACAATGAGGATAATCCAAGTCACATCTTTTAGTTCCCATTTTATCACACGATATTTTAAGACTGCTGGTCTCCAAACCCTCCCCCTTAAAGCCAAATAAAAGAGAGACTCCCAGTTGCAGTAAGGACTCAGATTAGGAGTGAAGAAGAATCCTGAGAAAATGAACAGGTCTACCTAACTATCACTGATGAAGACACCTGCAGAGTTTCCCAAGATTCAGAGGCCCTACCTCTTGAAGCCAAGCCTTTGGCTTTTTAGAAACAATTAGCTCTAAAAACCAGGGCACCTAGGGAGCCTAGCAGGGGAAAGTGTTTGATGAGGTCAAAGCCCAGGTGTGTGGGTGGGAGGGCAGGGGCAGAGCCAGTGGGAGTCAGGACAGGGCTTCCAAAAGCAAAAAGCTTCCCCTAATATGAATGACTTGTTGGCAGAGGTTCCAAAAAAGACAAAGCTCTAGGAGTGTTAGGACTCAACCTAAGATCTCCTTGGGGTAAGGAATATGGCCTTGGAGGCAGCTGTCTTATGTGGAGAAACACATCAGCCAGGAATAGAGAGAAGAGCCTTCACAAGGGACAATGCCAGGCAGCTAGGATCTGTTGGAGGCTACATACCCTGATCTGCTGGAAGCCAGGACCTTCATCCCCAGATAAGTCAGTGGAGGGAACTACTCCCAAAGGAGTTTCCTTATTTTCCTCAATAGATTGACTTGTGGGCCTCTTTTCCTTAGTGGTTTTTTTTTTTTTCATTTTTAGAAAATTCCTGTTTTTGTGTTTCTTTCTTCCCTTGCTGGCCTTAGACCTAGGGACCTAAAATCCTGGAAGTCTGAAGGAAAAAAAAAAAACCCCAAAACCTATCCCCATTGTCTTGGTATACCCATTAATCCCTTCTCTAATTCCTACTTAATGTTTAAAAACAAAAGGATCATTTCTCTTCCCCTCCCATGCATTAAATGCACACTTTATGCTAACACTTATCCCAAAATTCTAATAATTTTGTTACTTGTCTATCTTCCACCATAGACAAGGCATCTGAAGGGCAAAAGATGTGTCTTTTATCTCTGTGTCATGAGCATCTAGAAAATTGCCTTGTACATAGTAGATCATATAAGTAGATGCTTATAAAATGAATGAACAATTGAAGGAAAGGAAGGGAAGGAGAACACACCTGTAAAGGGGTTCCCAATAGGGTATCTGTTAACACTTATCTGAGAAAAGGACCACCCAGTATCCAGACAATGAAGGTGTGGGCCAGGAGTCTGAAGGAATTTGGAAAGGATACATTTTGGGATAAGCATTGTTCTCCCCAGGTTCCCTTTAAAAAATGTAAACGGACCTTGGGAATAGTAACTGATAAATGAATTTTTTTATGTTTATTTTTGAGAGAGAAAGCACGAATAGGACAGGGACAGAGAGAAAGGGAAACAGAGGATCAAAAGCGGACTCTCCACTGACAACAGTGAGCCTGATGTGGGATTCGAAATCGCCAGCTGTGAGATCATGACCTGAGCCAAAGTCAAACGCTCAACCAACTGAGCCACCTCAGGCTCCCTGATAAATGAATTTTAACTACCATTTTCCCTTTGGAAGAGGACTTTAGAGCTTATGAAAGAGTGTAAATGGCTTGGAAGAGTGGGAGGAGACAGTAGGAGAGGGAGAGCTGAGAAACATTCAGTTTCCAGGATTCCAGGGCTGGCCTCTCTGATTGTGCTCCATGTTCTTGCAGGCTAGCTGGCTGCCAGTGTGACCTCACCCTCTCCAGTGCCCCCTACTCGGTGCCAGCTATGAGTTCCTGCAACTTCACACACGCCACCTTTGTACTCATTGGTATCCCCGGATTAGAAGAAGCCCATTTCTGGATCGGCTTCCCCCTGCTTTCAATGTATGCCGTAGCAGTGTTTGGAAACTGCATCGTGGTGTTCATCGTAAGGACGGAGCGCAGCCTGCATGCTCCCATGTACCTCTTTCTCTGCATGTTGGCAGCCATTGACCTGGCATTGTCCACATCCACCATGCCCAAGATCCTTGCCCTCTTCTGGTTTGATTCCCGGGAGATTACCTATGATGCCTGCATTGCCCAGATGTTTTTTATTCATGCCCTCTCAGCTATTGAGTCCACCATCCTGCTGGCCATGGCCTTTGACCGTTATATAGCCATCTGTCACCCACTACGCCACGCAGCAGTACTCAACAATACAGTAACAGCCCAGATTGGCATGGTGGCCGTGGTCCGTGGATCCCTCTTCTTTATCCCACTGCCTCTGCTCATCAAGCGGCTGGCCTTCTGCCACTCCAATGTGCTCTCACACTCCTATTGCGTGCACCAGGATATGATGAAGTTGGCCTATGCAGACACATTGCCCAATGAGGTCTATGGTCTTACTGCCATTCTGCTGGTTATGGGCGTGGATGTCCTCTTCATCTCCTTGTCCTATTTTCTGATTATACGAACAGTTCTACAACTGCCTTCCAAGTCAGAGCGGGCCAAGGCTTTTGGAACCTGTATGTCACACATCGGTGTGGTTTTAGCCTTCTATGTTCCTCTCATTGGACTCTCAGTGGTTCACCGTTTTGGAAAGAGCCTTGACCCCATCGTGCATGTTCTTATGGGTGATGTCTATCTATTTCTGCCTCCTGTGATCAACCCCATCATCTATGGTGCCAAGACCAAAAAGATCAGAACTCGGATGCTAGCTATGTTCAAGATCAGCTGTGACAAGGACCCTCAGGCTGTGGGAAGCAGGTGATCTTTACCACTTTCCCTTATCCTTAGTGGCTTGACATAATGATTTCATAATACTAGCTTATTTCTAGTTGCCTATTTAATTATTTTTCTTGCTGTGGCCTCCAAATGCTACCTCTGCTTGGGATGAAAGTTTGGAGGCTACCATGGTTTCCTTTCATAGGAAATTAGTTTTTATTAATGAAAATTCACAATTTTGGAATATAAATTCTTGAGCATCACAGCTGATGGTATAATTGGCAATATGTAGCAAGAAATTTTTAAAACTTATATGCTTTAATGCTTTCTCACTTTTGGAAATTTATCCTAACAAAATATCCCTAAATGCTGAAAGCAGTTTTTCATAAAATACATTGGCTACACCACTATTAATCATATACTAAAGATCACAGGATATAATATATAAAAGTAAGGAATAGTAAATTTGAGTATGGTCCATTTATTTAATGAAATATATGTGGAACAATCCATATTAAAAGAATATTATGTGACCTTTAAAGACTCTGCTATAAAATGAAACATGCATATAATGTTAAAAATAAAATAAAAAGGACACATGATTGAAATTAACTTGAAAAGCAATCTATGCCTTCAAGGAAATGTGCTCAAATTAGTGACTCATTTTAGTTTTGACTTTCTAAATTTATTTATTATGGATGTCTTGTTTAAATGACATGTGTAACTTTCAAAATGAAGAAAATGAAACTGATAATTTACACAAACCTAAGCTTGTCAAAGACCTCATTGTTGGTTTACTATGCAATATCTGAAAATTTATCTAAGCCCTACACAATAATGCCAATGAACATGTCTTAAGTGCTTACCATGTTCTAGGCACTATACTAACTGCTTTAGAGATTTTATCTGATCTTCACAACAGTTTTGGGGGCTAGGTACCATTTTTGTCCCATTACAAGTGAGAGAAATGAGCTTTTCATTAACAAGATAACTAAGTCATACAGTTTGTGGGTGCTATGCCAAGATTTGAAATTGAGTTTGATAACCAAATATAGTTACTTAATTTCCACATTATATTGCTTCCTGTTTAATATATTCCATTTATTTCTTCAGCCTGTGCAAATCCTGTTTTCTCTCTGCTGTGTGTCTTCTAAGATGAGTGACTTTGTGTTGAGAGATAACCCTGCCCTCATGAGCAACAAATCCAGATTGCTCTTCGTGATTTATAGTCACCTTTCATGTTCTACAGCCTGTTTCTTTCCAGATTAAGAGAGAGTATTTTTGTCTACTTATAGATTACATCTTCTCACCCATATCTCCCTTTTGTCAGTATATCCTGTATCTTTTAAACATTTCATATGTGTGGGTTTTAACTTAAGTATAAGACAATAAAATTTTATTTTAAATTTTGCTAAGTGTTATGCCTACTGTTTTTATATTTATAGAATCCTATAAACTCAGATTTGAAGATGCAGGAGATTCTCTAGTCTACTTTCCTAGTCTACCACAGGTATTGTTTGTACAACTGTGAAGATGCTGAATGCATCTTTTCTCAAGGTGGGATATTTCCATTTTATGGTTGAAATCAGATCTGATGAGAAGCTGAAATGTGACTACAATCATTGGGTCTCTTAGTAGCTTCACTGAATAAATGTTGGTGGGAGATTTGGGTGGATGAACCAAGGGGGAGACTCCAATCTCCTTAGAGCTTCCTTAGGAGAAGGAAACATCAGACACTTAACCTCTCCCCTGGAGAAAGGGTCCTCCTAGTATATGTATCTGTGATCATCCAATTGTGATTCCCTGCTCAGAGGCAGTCAAGTGGCCTCCAAAGTCACACAGCTAATCAACACAGATAGACTAGGACTGAGAGAAAGGACTAGAATGGAAGAAATGAGTGACTTCCCTAAAGAAACAAAGAGATGCCCATTCTCTGTAAAAGTAGAGATTCAGGTATCGGGACTCACCCCAAATAATGAGGACAGGAGACTCATTTAATGAGACTGAACCTCATTATGTCTCTCTCCACAACCTCCATCCTCTTCTATCTTCCTATGTATTACTCAACCTCAAATCATACCCTCCCACCTAGTTCCATATGCCTAAGAGCATGGCCATATTGACAATTTAATAAAGTATGTATCTTTTGCTTTTAAATCTCTCATGGTATTCCACTGCAGCCCAACTTACTCATATTCTATTGCCATCTCCCCGACCCTTCCCTTTGCCCTAAGATTTTCATTTTTTTCTTTTAAACACTGCTTTTTATTTTTTGTAAGTTTTAATTTAAATTCCATTTAGTTAAAATACAGTGTAATATTGGTTTCAGGTGTACAATATAGTGATTTAACATTTTCATACAACACCCAGTGCTTATCACAACAAGTACACTCCTTAATCCCCATCACCTATTTCACCCATCCCCCCACCCACCTCAATTCTGGTAACCATCAGTTTGTTCTCTATAGTTAAGAGTCTGTTTCTTGGTTTGCCTCTCTCACTCTCTCTCTCTTTGTCTTTGCTCATTTATTTTCTTAAATTCTATGTATGAGTGAAGTCATATGGTATTTGTCTTTCTTTTACTAACTTATGCTAAGTGAAATAACATTTTCATTTTTTAAAAATAGTCCAAAGACTGGGGCACCTGGGTGGCTCATTCCGTTAAGCAGCCAACTCCTGATTTTGGCTCAGGTCATGGTCTCAAGATCGTGAGTTTGAGCCCCTATCAGGCTCAGTGCTCACAGTGCAGAGCCAGCTTCATATTCTCTGTCTCTGTCTCTGTCTCCCTCTCTCTCTCTCTCTCTCTCTCTCTCTCTCTCTCTGCCCCTCCCCCACTCACGCTTGCTCTCTCTCTCTCAAAATAAATAAATGTTAAAAGAATTGTTTAAATAAATAAAAAATAAACAAAAGTAGTCCAGAGACTTGTTTGCCTATATTCATAGCAACACTATATTCACAGTAGCCAAAAATGTGGAAACAACCTAAGTGTTCATTAACAGATGAATAAACAAAAGGTGGTATATACATACAATAGAATATTATTCAGCCATAAAAAGGAATAAAATTTAGATACATATGACAATATAGATAAACCCTGAGAGCATTATGCTAAGTAAAACAAGCTACACTCAAGAGGACAAATACTGTTTGATTCCACTTACATGAATATGTAGAATAGACAAATTTATAGACACAGAAAGTAGAATAGAGGTTACCAGGGGCTGGGGGAACGGATGATGAGGTGTTATTTAATGAGAACAGAGTTTCAATTTGTACTGATGAGAAAGTTCTAGAAATAGATAGTGGTGATAGTTGCACAACAATATGCAACTAATTTAATGCCACTAAATTGCACACTTAAAAAACTGCTAAAGTGGTACATTTTGTGTTATGTTTCTTTCACCACAATAAATGGTCACCAAAGAAAAAAGGCAAATTTTTCATTAGCATTATCAATTTTTTATCAAGAACATGTTGAAATGATTGTATTTTGGATATACGGGGTTAAAGAAAATACCCTTTTATAAAAGTAACCAATAAGGATGATATTTAATCTCTCGTATTAAGGGAAGGAAAGAGCTCTAAGATGGGATTTATGAGCTCGGAGGTATAGTTCCTATTCTGCCTCTAGGTGAGTGACCTTGTCTAATTCACATAATCTCTCGAATTAACTCTATAAAACAAGGTGATTAAATTAGATAATCTCTGAATCCCATCCCATTCTAAATATAATGTGCTCTGAATATTGAGAAGTCTTAAACAATTCCAAAGGGCCTATAAAACTGAAACCCTGCAGGGACTCCTGGAAACTGCCTTCTGATTCACATAAAACAGCCAAGCCCCTTCCCTGAGGCCACACCTGCTATTTGCCCAAAGGTAGTATTTATCAATTCTATCACCAACCCCTAACTCTACCAATTAAGACTCTTTCAAAACTCAAAACTGGGTTTTGAAACCCAGTTTCAAATCTCAATGGCAGGGATTTTCCACCCTAGAAAATATTCACAAGTTCCCTAAAAGGAAGCTCAATCCAATAGAAAGACCAAACAGTTTTGTGGCTCATCAAGTCAATTCACCCTCTGTGAGCCTTGTTTGCCTCATCTGTTCTTAGGGATAATAACACTATCTACCCCTCAGGGTTTTAGTGAGAATTATGTGCAATAATCCACATATAATGCTTAGCACAGTATTTAGTACATAGTTTGAACTCAATAAATACTCATTATTATCATTACCATGGAGAGGGCAGTGGGTGATAATCCCTGACTCACAGGGATATTGAAGGGATAGAAATGTGGTTTCTGTCTGTGGCAAGCAAGCCACAGATTTTTTGTAAACAGTCATCTAGCTACATTAGCCTGGAAGCTTGGAGTTTAAGAAATGTGCTTCTCTCTCTCTCTCTCTCTCTCTCTCTCTCTCTCTCTCTCTCACCAGGACTAAGTGTGGTAGAAGGGAGAAGTAAGATTCAACTGGGATTCAAATAGGATTGATATGACTAATTTTATGTACAAAAGGAAGAAAACCAACAGAAGGTCATATTGTTCAAAGCTGTCCCAGGAAAATGTGATTGCATTCTAGAATGTGGCAAACTAAAGGGATAGTTATGGCCATTGCTTATTCCTTGTTCACATGGGCCACAGTCCTGGGAGAGTGTTTGACTTCTGGTTCCCATTGATCTGGAAGGGCTTCCAGGAGGAGGCCCTCTGGGTGCTTGCAGAGCTGAGTCAACTTAGAGAGGTGATCGTAGGCAGCCCCTGCCGTGAGAGGCCTCTGGGTTTCAGGCAAGTGCTCACTGAAATGAGAGTATCTTTCCCAGTGAAAAGGGGTCTCCAGGGACCAAGGATCAAAAAAACACTGCCCTGTTCCCAGTCATGTTTATGTTGGCCTGGTCAGTGGAGGGCACTTGTTTAGGTAGCCAATTGCCCTTGAGAGTCAGAGTCTGAGGTTGTCTGGTAAGTAGGATAGTTTCCATCCCCCAGTAATTTCATTTAGTCCCCATCTCTGAGCAGCAAATCATTTGCTCCAAACTAGATTGACAAGAAATGATGATTGAACATAAATTTGTTTCTGGGGACAGAGATTTCCCCAAACTTTTCTTTTATTAGAAGAAAAGATTTACTCTCAATCCATATTTATGACCAGAGATTAGCAGCATCACATATCTAAGATTCTTTCCAATGATTATCATCACCAGTTCTCCCAGGCCATGCCAAAATTCATGCCTAAAGTCCATTTTTTAATATCATTCAATGTTAAGCATTCAAGAATCAGTTACAATGTTCCAGGACCTATAAAAGATGAAAGGAATACAAAAACAAAAACAAAAACAAAAAAAAATAGTGGATATTATAGGGGTTGTCATATATTATCCAAAGACAAGAGATAACAAGTGTTGACAAGAATGTGGAGAAAAAGTAAAACTTGTGCATTTTTGGTGGGAATGTAAATTGGTACAGTCACTATGAAAAACAGCATGGAGGTTACTCAGTAAATTAAAAATGTGGGACCCAAGGAAGTTAACAAAAATCCCCTACCCCTGGACAAGCAGAGCAAGACTAACTCCATTTTGTGCTACACCCACCATCTCATGTATAACCCCCACATGACCTACTTATTGCTTAAGACACTCCCCCACTCTAGTCAAGCTGCTGAGCACACCCTTACTGGAAACCGGCTCATATAGGAATGCGGAACCCCTAACTGCCAAAGAATGTAAACCCTGGCTTTTGCCCACCAAACCTGCACGCCAATTCTTAAGCCCCGCCTTCTGCCCGCCAAACTTGCGTGCCAATTCTGACCAGAGTGATAGGCTAGTTCAAACAGTTACTATAGGGTAAATTGTAATTTGATTGGCCACCTGCGTGTGGACTGACGTGACTATGCAACTTTCTGTGTGTGTTACAATCTCATTGGCCACTGGCCCCCATGAAACTGCTACACCTCTTAACCTAGGGGTCCAAGTCCCTGCTCCGCTGTGTCAGGTATGCTTGGGCCCAAGCTCGAGCTTGCAAATAAACTCTCGTGCGTTTGCATCGGTATTGGCTCCTTGGTGGTCTCTCGGATTCAAAATTTGGGGCATTACAAAAATAGAACTACCATATGTGATGCAGCAATCCCATGTCTGTCTGGATATACATGCAAAGGAAATGAAATAATTATCTCAAGAACATATGTGAACTCTCATATGCATTGCAGTATTATTCACTATAGCCAAGATATGGAAACAAGAAAAGGTATGGAACATTATTCAGCCTTAAAAAAGAAGGAAATCTTGCCATTTGCAACAAGATGGAGGAAATTAAAGGCATTATGCTACACAAAACATGCCAGGCAAAGACAAATACTGTATAGTACCACTTATATCACTTATATGTGTAATGAAGAAAAAAAAGTCAAACTCATAGAGAGTAGAATGGTTATTGCCAGAGGCTGTGGATGGGGAAATAGAGAAAGTTGGTAAAAGAGTATAAATTTTCAGTTACAAGAATAAATTTTGAGGATCTAAGTATAACATGGTGACTAAAGTTGGTAATACTATATTGGATAATTAAAATTTGCCAAGAGAGTAGAACTTAAATGTTCTCAGCGAGAAGAAAGAACGAAAGAAAGAAAAAAGTAAGAAAGAAAGAAAGAAAGAAAGAAAGAAAGAAAAGAAAACATGTAAGATAACAGATGTGTTGATTAATTCAGTGGTGGGAATCCTTTCACAGTGTATACAGATACAAAATCATCATATAAATACAAATATATTTATAAATTTATTTATTTTAATTTATTTAAATATATTATAATTTTATTTGTTAATTGTACCTCAATACATACTTTAACTCAAAAATGACCACTGACTTAAATGTAAAATAATAATAATAATAATAATAATAATAATGTAAGCATAAATCTAAAACTTTTAGAAAAACTTAGGAGTAAATCTTCAGGATTTAGGGCAAAGTGTTCTTAGTCTTGTCACCAAAAACATGAGTCCTTAAAGGAAAAATTGATAAATTAGGATTCATTAAAATTAAAAACTGCTTCTGTGTCAAGGACTCAGTTAAGAGCATGAAAAAAAAAACCTCCAGAGTGAGAGAATATATTTGCAAGTGATATATCTAACAAAGCCCTAGAATCTAGAATATATAAAGAACTCTGAAAATTTAACTAGAAAAAAAATCTAAGTAGAAATAAGCAAAAGACATGAAAAGACATTTCATGGAAAAAGAACCAGATGCAAAAAAAACACATAAAAGCTCAGTTATTTGCCAGTAGAAAATAAATATTAAAACCCAGTGAATATCACTATATATCTAGCAGAATGGCTAGTTTCTTTAAAAAGAGGTGAAAATATCAAATACTGGCAAGGATGTAGGAAAACTGGATTGCTGGTTGAAATGTAAAAAGGTATAGCCAGCCACTCTGGAAAACAATTGGGCAATCTCTAAAAATACTAAACATGCAAGTAACATATGCCTGAACATTTGTATTCCTGGGCATTTATCCCAGAGAAATGAAGAGTTATGTTCACCAAAAGCTTGCATATAAATGTTTATAGCAACTTTATTCATAATGGCCAAAAACTGGAAACACAGATGTTCTTCAATAGAATGATTAAACAAACTGTGGTACAGCCCTGCTCTGTAATACTACTCAGCATTTAAAAGGAATGAACTCTTAATGCATTAAATTATCTGGATAAATCTCCAGAGAATGATGCAGTGGGGAAAAAAAATCCCAAAAGATTACATACTGTATGATTTCAATTATATAATATTCTTGAATTCACAAAATTATGGAGATAAAGAACACATTAGTAATTTCCAGTGATTAAAAAGGAGATGGGAGGAAGAAAAGTGGATGGGGCTCTAAAAGGACAACATGAGGGATCCTTGTGTCTCTGGAAGTGTTCTGTATCTTCACTGTAGCAATGCTGATATTTTTATTTTGATACTGTACTATTATTTTGCCAGATATTACCATTTGAGGAAATGGTTGAAGAGTACATGAAATCTCTATATTAAATCTTAATACTGCTTGTGCATCTACAAACATCTCAAAATAAAAAGCTTTAAAAAAAATCTTAAGGAGTCAGTAAGTTTGGAATATGGTGGCAGAGTAGGAGGACCCTAGACATACCTCTTCCCATGAACACAACTAGATAACTAACAAATTATCCTAAATACCACAGAAATCAACCTGAAGATTGGCAGAACAAACTCTACAACTAAAGGTGTAGAAGAGGCGACACTGAAGAAAGGTAGGAAGTACGGACCATGGTTTGGGAGAGAAATAGATTGTGGCCATTGCAGCAGGAATGGAGCTGCAGTCACAGAGACAGACTAGCACTGAGGGGAGTGCACAGGGGAAATAAATCCCCATAGCAATTGGCTTGGAAAGCAAGAGGCAACAAATTTTATGAATTCCCGCAACCAGTGGGGCTTAAAGCCTGGAGTTTTAAAGGTCACTATGTTTGGCTCGGGGAGAGCTTGGAGGGCATTGGGGCTGCTCTTGGAGAGGAGGCAGGCAAACATCTTGCAGACATACAGCATGGAAACAGAGATATGAAGAGTACCTGGGGCACACAGTGGGGAGGTTATTTGCTCATCTTGGAGCACTTCCCAGAGAGACAGCAATCCCAGGTAGACTCCTCCAAGAACAAAGGAACTAGCCAGTGCCATTTCCCTCCCCTCCCCTTCAGCATAAGCACAGGGCCACTTGCTACCTAACTTTCTTACACCCAGCCCCACCACTCCAGCAGAAACACCCCTCCCAATTACACTAGCCTCAGTCTCAGCATGGTGGACTACCTCCCCCAGAAGTCCTGCACAAGCCTCTGCTCACACCATGTCTCCCAACAAGGGAGTTTTGCAGAGCCTTGGTTCCTGTGGCAGTGGCAACAGGCCTCATTTCAGAAACAGATAAGAACACACCTAGTTAATGCACCACATTTAGGCCAGGGCCCAAATACTGCCCACAATAGGCAAAGAGAGCCTCTGCAGATGACTGGCCTAAAGGATAAAGCAGCCAGACAAGAGAGCACACTCCAGAAGTGCCAGACTCTAGGGAATCAGGGACACTACACTGTAAGGCACTACAGGACCTCTTCTTCATAAGACCATTACACTCAAGAAAAAAGTACATAGCTGACTTTCCTAACACAGAGAAACAGGTACAGAGACTTACACAAAATGAGAAGACAGAAAATTTTAAATTTTATCCCAGATGAAAGAACAGGATAAGTCCTCAGCCAGAGTTCTAAGTGGAATAGATAACATGCCTCACAGAGAATTTAAAGTGCTGATGTTAAGAATACTCACTGGACTTGAGAAAAGAGTAGAAGACATGAGTGAGACCATTAACACAGAGATAAGAAATAGCAGAGATAAAGGATGCAATAAACCAGATCAGAAACATGCTTGATGGAATGAACAGCAAGATGGAAGAAGCATAGGAATGAATTAGTGACCAAGAAGACAGAGTAATGGAAAGTAATCAAGATGAACAAAATAGAGGAAAAATAATTATGCAAAATGAGAACAGACTTAGGGAACTCAGTGACTCCATCAAATATAATAACATTCGAATTATAGGAGTCCTAGAAGAAGAGAGAGAAAGGGGGGGGGGAGAAAATTTATTAGCTGAAAATTTCCCTAACCTGGGGAAGGAAATAGATACCCAGATCCCAGAGGCCAGTGAGCTCCCATCAAAATCAACAAAAGCAGATCCACACCAAGACATATTTTAATTAAACTGGCAAAATATAGTGATACAGAAAAATCTTAAAAGCAGTAAGACAAAAGAAAACAGTAGCTTACAAGCGAAAACCCATAAAGCTAGCAGGGGAATTTTCAGCAGAAATTTGGCAAACCAGAATAGAGTTGAATAATATATTCTAAGTGCTGAATAGGAAAAATCTGCAGCCAAGAATACTCTATCCAGCAAAGCTATCATTCATAATAGAGAGATAAAGAGTTTCCCAGATGAACAAAAACTAAAGGAGTTTGTGACCTAGTACTAAACCAGCACTGCAAGAAATATTAAAGGGGACTCTTTGAGTGGAAAGGAGAGACCATTAAAAAGACCACTTTTGGGGAGGAAAGAAGAGACCTATTAAAAAAATCAGTCAAAGAACTCACAAAATAAAAGGATATAAAATATGACAACATATACCTAAAACATGGGGAGGAGAGGAGTAAAGAATGGGTTCTAACTGCCTCCAATTGGGACTCCAAGCCTGAGCTGTATCTGGTGCTGGCACAGCCCCCAGAAGGCATCTGCATTTGCTACTGGTGGCAGCCGTAGTGAGCCAGGCCAGTTCCTCAGTGCCCAGCACCATCACTCCTAGTGGTCTGGAGAATGTACATAGGCTGGCAGTGAAGCTCATGCATCCCAGCCACTGCTCCCTTACCTGTTCTGGAGAGAAGGGAAGATGAAGGAGTTGAACTCAAAGTCCAGCCAGCCCTTGGCCTTCAAGCAGGATAAGAATGGTACTGAGAAGCAGGGGTGGGGCAGACTGGGCAAGTAGCCTCCAATGAGTCCTGGGTCGGTGCTGGTAGCTAGTCAGAAGGAACCCAGTGAGGTGTCAGCACCTAAGCAACCTCAGGGCCAACCAAAGGGGAAAAACAACAAGGGTGCTGTCAAGATGCAGAAAACTACAACTCCCAGGAGGAAATCAAGGGGCAGAGCCAAAGAAACTGGAGAAGGTGGCAGAAGAGGGCATTTCCTGGGAGTCCTCATAGAAAAAGCAGTAACTGCACCATACCACCTGCTCCATCACCAAGAAGCAGTTTCCTTCTGGGACTGGACAGCTCCACTCCACTTCCATTGCCCCCACCCCTCTCCCAAACCTACCCATCACTGCCACCCACCTGTGTTCTCACCACCATACTACACAGCACATTAGCTGCTGCAGAGCCCCAGAGCTGAGCGAGGAGCCGTTTCTTTTGGTCTCGGTTTCTAGCAACCCCTCTCACCCATGCACACATTTGCCCTGCCAGACGAAGCTGACCTTGCACCTTGCCTCACCCTGCCTCTGCTGTGTCCCCATGCTCAGTGATGCAGACATTGCTGACCGGGCTCTTGGCTGGGGGGGGTCCCTTCTGCTTCCCCATTCTTCCCTCTAGCTTCCCACTAAGGAACCTGGGACAGCTCCCCTGGCCTTAAAAGGGGCCCAGCCCCATCTCATTGTAATATGCGCCACTCCATAGCACTGGCAGAAGCTGGTATGGACAATGTAGAGGGGTGCTCAGTGCCAAGATGTCCCCAACCAGCCTTTACTTCATGAGGTGCAGCTCACATCCACTTTTCTCCCCACCTTCCCTAGTCCTTCCTCTAGGTTGGACAGCCCCCTTTGGGGCACAGGAAGAAAAGGCAGGAAGGGATTGAGCCCTTTACCCTCTCTAAATGGGATCCAGTGCACCTCACTCCCACCCTGAAATCTACTGCAGTGATGAAATGCAGTCATCCTTTCTCCAGGTGAAGTCCAGGAGACCCATGTTCCTTGTGGCAGCCACCTACAGTGGGGTTAAGCCACTGTTCAAACCCATCCGTTTCCACCCCAGGCCTCAGTTTCCTATTTCCTCACATGGAACACTAAAAACAAAGAACTAGCCTTGCCCACCCCCCCTTCTGCTCCTCCCTACCCCTGATGGTTTTGCTTCCATTTTTCCTCTGTTCACAAACTACCTTTGGAATGTTGCACTGTTTTTGTTCAATGTTTCCATTTTTGGATGTCAGTCATTGTTGCTATGACCAGCATCAAATGTTCCTCGTCATTGCCTTCTCCCATTCTGCCCACATTCCTCTTCTCCAAGATGCTCTTAGGAGAAGGGGCCTGGGGCAAAGCAGACTGTGTCACCAACCACTCCAGGCCCAGGGAGGGTGGCACCCTGCCCCTAGGATGCTGCAGAAGAGTGATAGGGGGCCTGTATTGACTGTTGAGGTATAGGGGACACCTCCTCCCCTGTTCTGCTGGGGCGGCGGGGGAGAGTAGTCATTATTTGTCCCAGTCTGGACCCTCCTCTCTAATCTGATTTCCCTATCTGCAGTTATATGAATTTAAAAATATCCTTTTCCAGAAAAAAAAGAGTGAGTTCAAACTTAAATGACCATTAACTTAACATAAACTCTATATGCAGAAGACATTATATACAAACCTAATGGTAATCACAAATCAAAAACCACTAATAAATACGCAAAGAATAAAGAGAAAGAATAAAGAAAGTGAAAGAATATATCAGTAAAGAAAATCAGCAAACCATGAAAGAGAGAAAGACAAGGATCAGAGAAGATCTTCAGAAACAACCATAAAACAACTAATAAAATGACAATAAATACATATATATCAATAATTACTTTGAATATAAATGGACTAAATGCTCTAATGAAAAGACATAGGGTGACAGAATGGATTAAAAAAACAAGACCCATCTATATGCTGCCTATAAGAGACTCATTTTAGACCTAAAGACATGTCCAGATTGACAGTGAGGGGATGAAGAAATATCTTTCATTCAAATGGATGACAAAGAAAAACAGAGTAGCAATACTTATATTGGACAAAATGGACTTTAAAACAAAGACTATAAGAGACAAAGGATGATGCTGTATGATAATAAAGGGACAATCCTACAAGAAGATAGAACAATTATAAATATTTATGCACCCAGAATGGGAACACTCAAATACATAAACCAGTTAATAACAAAAAACAAAGTAACTAATTGATAATATTACAGTAATAGTAGGGGACTTTAATACCCCAAACATCAATGGACAGATCATGTAAACAGAACATCAACAAGGAAAAAATGGCTTTAAGTGACACACAGGAACAGATGGATGAAACATATATATTCAGAACACTCCATCCTAAAACAGAAGAGTACACATTTTTTTAAGTGAACATAGAACATTCCCAAGAAGAGATCACATATTAGCCCAAAAAACAAGCCTCAATAAATTTAAGATCAAAGTCATACCATGCATATTTTTTGACCACAGTACTATGAAACTAGAAGTCAACCACAAGAAAAATTCTGGAAAGAGCACAAATATATACAGGTTAAATAACATGCTACTAAACAATGAATGGGTCAACCAGGAAATAAAAAAGTTCAAAAGTACATGGAAAGAAGTGAAAATGAAAACATGATGGTCCAAAACCTTTCGGATGTAGCAAAAGTGGTTCTAAGACAGAAGTTTATAGCAATATAGGTCTACTTCAAGAAGCAAAAAAATCGCAAATAAACAACCTAACCTTACACCTAAAGGAGCTAGAAAAATAAAAACAAAACCTAAACCCAGCAGAAGTAAGAAAATAATAAGGGTAAAGCGAAAATAAATGATATACAAACTAAAAAAAAAAAAAAAATAGAACAGATCAATGAAACCAGAAGCTGGTTCTTTGAAAAAAAAAATCAATAGATTTGATAAACCTCTGGCCAAATTTATCAAGAAAAAAAGAGAAAAGACTAAAATAAATAAAATCACAAGGGAGAGAGGAGAAATAACAACCAACATCACAGAAATACAAACAATTATGAGAATATTATGAAAAACTATATGTCAACAAATTGCACAACCTAGAAAAACAATGAACAAATGGAAACAGGAAGAAACAGAAAATCAGAACAGACCAATAACCAGTAAAAAACTTGAATCAGTAATCAAAAACCTCCCAACAAACAAAAGTCCAGGACCAGATGACTTCACAGGTGAATTCTACCAAACACGTAAAGAGTTAATGCTTATTCTTCTCAAAATTTTCCAAAAAATAGAAGAAGAAGGAACACTTCCAAATTTAATCTATGAGGCCAGCATTACTCTGATACCAAAGGCTCCACTGAAAAAGAGAACAACAGGCCAACATCTCTGATGAACATAGATGCAAAAATCTTCAACAAAATACTGGCAAACTGAGGCGCTTACATGGCTCAGTCGGTTAAGCGTCTGACTTTGGTTCAGGTCATGATCTCGCAGTGAATGCGTTCGACCCCCCACGTTGGGCTCTGTGCTGACAGTTCAGAGCCTGAAGCCTGCTTCAGATTCTGTCTCCCTCTCCCTCTCTGTTTCTCCCCAACTCGTGCTCTGTCTCTCTTTCTCTCAAAAATAAATAAACATTAAAAAAAAATTTAAATACTGGGCAAACCTAATTCAACAATACATTTAAAACATCATTCACCATGATCAAGTGGTATTTATTCCTGTGTTGCAAGAGTGGTTCAATATTCACAAATCAATATGATACACCATATCAATAAGAGAAAGGATAAGAACCATACGATCATTTCAACAGATACGGAGGAAGCACCTGACAAAGTGCAATATCCATTCATGATAAAAATCCTCAACAAACTAGGCTTAGAGAGGACATGAGCCCACATAATAAAGGCCATACATGAAAATCCCACAGCTAACATCATCCTCAATAGGGAAAAACTGAGAACTTTTCCCCTGTTGGGAACAAGGCAAGAATGTCCAATCTATTAAACATAGTACTAGAAGTCCTAGCCACAGCAATCAGAAAGCAAAAAGAAATAAAAGGCATACAAATCAATAAAGAAGTAAAATGTTCACTACTTGTAGATGACACTACAAGTAGTTCTACAAGAGATGATACTCTATACAGAACACCTAAAAGAGTCCACCAAAAAGAAAACTGCAAGAACTGAAAAACGAATTGGGTAAGGTTGCAAAATACAAAATCAATCACAGAAATATGTTGCATTTCTATACACCAATAATGAAGTGGCAGAAAGAGATATTTTAAAAAAAGAATCCCATTTATAATTATACCCAAAATAATGAGATACCTAGGAATAAACCTAACTAAAGGGTGAAAGATCTACACTCTGAAAACTATAAAACATTCACCAAAGAAACTGAAGATGACACAAAGAAATGGAAAGACATCCCATGCTCATGGATTAGAAGAACAAATATTGTTAAAATGTCTATATTTCCCAGGGCACCTGGATGGCTCAGTCAGTTAAGCATCAAACTTCAGCTCAGGTCATGATCTCACCATGCATGGATTTGAGTCCTACATCATGCTGACAGCTTGGAGCCTGGAGCCTGCTTTGGATTCTGTCTCCCTCTCTCTCTACCCCTCCCCTGCTCACACACACACACTCTCTCTCTCTCTCTCTCAAAAATAAACATTAAAAAATTTTTTTAATGTCTATACTGCCCAAAGCAATCTACACACTTAATGAAATCCCTATCAAAATACCAATAGCATTTTTCACAGATATAGGACAATTCTGAAATTTGTATGCAACCACAGAAGACCCTGAATAGCCAAGGTAATCTTAAAAAAGAAAAGAAAAGCTAGAGGCATCACAATTCCAGGCTTCAAGTTATATTACAAAGCTCTAGTAATCAAAGCAGTATGGTACTGGCACAAAAATAGACACACAGATCAATGGAATAGAATAGAAAACCCAGAACCCACAACTATATAGCCAATTAATCTTTTTTTTTTAATTTTTTTTTAAAACATTTATTTATTTTTGAGACAGAGAGAGACAGAGCATGAAAGGGGGAGGGTCAGAGAGAGAGGGAGACACAGAATCGGAAGCAGGCTCCAGGCTCTGAGCCATCAGCCCAGAGCCCGACGCGGGGCTCGAACTCACGGACCGTGAGATCGTGACCTGAACCGAAGTCGGCCGCTCAACCGACTGAGCCACCCAGGCACCCCTAGCCAATTAATCTTTGAGAAAGCAGGAAAGGGTATCCAATGGGAATAAGACAGTCTTCAACAAATAGTGTTGGGAAAACTGGTAAGCTACATGCAAGAGAATGAAACTGGACCACTTTCTTATACTATACACAAAAATAAGTTAAAAATGGATTAAAGACCTAAATGTGAGACCTGAAGCCATAAAAATCTTAGACGAGAGCATAGGCAGTAATTTCTCTGACATCCGCCATAGTAATTTTATCCAGATATGTCTCCTGAGGCAAGGGAAACAAAGCAAAAATAAACTCTTGGGACTTCATCAAAATAAAAACTTCTGCACAGCAAAGGAAACAATCAACAAAACTAAAAGGCAGCCTACGGAATGGGAGAAGATATTTGCAAATGACATATCAGATAAAGGGCTAGTATCCAAAATATATAAAGAATTTATAAATCTCAATACTCGAAAGAAAAACAATTAAAAAAATGGACAGAAAATATAAATCGACATTTCTACAAAGAAGACATTTCTCCAACAGACACATGAAAAAATGTTTATCATCACTTATCATCAGGGAAATACAAATCAAAACTATAATGAGATATTACCTCACACCTGTCATAATGGCTAAAATCAACAACACAAGAAACAACAAGTTTTGGCAAGGATGTGTAGAGAAAGAACCCTCTTGCACTGTTGGTGGGAATGCAAACTGGTGCAGCCAGTATGGAAAACAGTATGGAGATTCTTCAAAAAGTTAAAAATAGAACTACCCTATGATCCAGCAGTCATATTACTGGGTATTTACCCAAAGAATATAAAACACTAATTCAAAGGGATACATGCACCCTTATTTATAGCAGCATTATTTACAATAGCCAAGATATGGAAGCAGGCCAACTGTTCACTGATTGATGAGGGGATAAAGATGTGAGATACATACATATATATATATATATATATATATATATGTATGTATATATATATGTGTGTGTGTGTGTGTGTGTGTATGTGTGTGTGTGTGTGTGTGTGTGTATATATATATATATATATATATATATATAGGAATATTACTCAGCCATAAAAAGAATGAAATCTTGCTGTTTGCAACAACAAAGAAGGAACTAGAGAGTATAATGCTAAGAAAAGTAAGTCAGAGAAAGATAAATACCATACAATTTCACTCATGTGTGGAATTTTATATTTGCTTTTTATAAGTAAAACATACAAGCAAGGCACAAAAAGAGAGAGAGGGAGGGAGGGACAAATCAAGAAACAGACTCTTAGCTATAGAGAACAAACTGATGGTTACCAGAGGCAACAGTGGGTGAGGGAATGGGTTAAATAAGTGATGGGGATTAAGGAGAGCACTTGTCATGATGAGCACAGGGTAATGTATGAATAGTTGAATCACTATATTGTACACCTGAAACTAATACGACACTATGTTAACTGGAATTCAAATAAAAACTTTAAAAAAAAACTAAATAAATAATGAAAAACATCTTAAAGAATCTTGGGTTCCATGCTATGCCATTGAGACTTTTTTTCCATAAGTGATGGGCAGCCAACAAGGAAGTGGTTAGAGGGTGGAGAGGGGGCTGACATGAAGCACTAAGTGCCATTAATGGTCTCCCTGGCATGATGTGGATGTTGGAGTGGAAGTGGGTAAGAGAGCAGATGGGTTGGGCAAGAACCTTAGAGAAGGCACACCTGAGAGTCTCCATTTCCTGTGTGAAAGGAGCAATGTCAAATTAGCTGCCAGCAGCAGAGATGGCAGTCTGGGTGAAGAGCTTGAGAAGAATGGTGACTATTTTTTTTTTTCATTTCTTCCCCCATATAATTTTTTAATATTTATTAAATTAGATTCAAGTTACTTAACAAAAGTGACATATTGACTTCAGGAGTAGAACCCAGTGATTTGTCACTTACATATAACACCCAGTGCTCAACCCAACAAGAACCCTCCTTAATACCCATCACCCATTTAGTCCATCCGCCCACCCCACTTCCCTCCAGCAATCCTCAGTTTCTCCTCTGTATTTAAGAGTCTCTTATGGTGTGCTCTCTCTCCTTCAAAAGTAAATTTAAAAACATTAAAAAAATTTTTTTTTAAAAAGGGGTGCCTGGGTGGCTCACTCAGTTGAGCATCTGACTTTGGCTCAGGTCATGATCTCACAGTTCGTGAGTTCGAGTCCCACATAAGGCTCTGGGCTGACAGAACAAAGCCTGGAGCCTGCTTCGAATTCTGTGTCTCCCTCTCTCTCTGTTCCTCCCCAACTCATTCTCTGTCTCTCTCTCTCCTTCAAAAATAAATTAAAAACATTTTTAAAAAATTTTTAAAAGAGTCTCTTATGGTGTGCTTTCCTCTCTGTTTTTACTTGATTTTGCCTTCCCTTCCCCATGTCCGTCTGTTTTGTTTCTTAAATTCCACATATGAGTGAAATCATATATATGTTTGTCTTTCTCCGACTTATTTTGCTTAGCAATAAAACTGGAATGGTGATGGGGATGGGAGGAAGATGGTGGGTAGGAGGACACTGGGCTCACCTCGTCCTGCTGATCACTTAGATTCCACCCACATCCGCCTAAATAACCCAGAAAACTGCCAGAAGACTAGCAGAACAGGCTCTCCAGCCAAGCGTAGACAAGAGGCCCACAGAAGAGGGTAGGAAGGGCAGAGAGGCGGTGTGCGCTACACAGACTAGTGGGAGGGAGCCGGGGCAGTGGAGGGGCGGCCTGCCCAGCAAGGCAGAACCCCCGAGTCTGGCTTGCAAAAGCAGAGGGGCTGGACTCCGTGAGTTCTGACACCCGGCAGGACTTAACATCTGGAGTGTTAAGAGTCAACACCTCTGCTCAGAGAGCAGGAGAGCAAGAGGACACCGAGAGAGAGAGGTGTTGAGCCCCGGAAGACAGAGCTCAGCACAGAAGGGGGACAAAAGGTGCTGGCCAGAACCATCTCCCTCTCCCATCCCCCAGCTGAAATCCCAAAGGGAATCAACTCTTGTCACCGAACTTGCTTACACCGCACAAACACCCAACGCTGTGCTTCTGTGGATCCATTCCTCTGACAGGTCTGCCTCTCCCTCCTGGTGCTGCAGGGTCCCTCCCGCGGGGGACTACCCACAGCAAAGCGAGCTAAGCCTACCCCTCTCGCCCCTGTGCACCTTGTAGATCCACCCCAGCTAATACACCAGATCCCATCAAAGCAGCACCACAAGCCTGGCAGTGTGCAAGTAGCCCAGACAGGGGCCACACCACTCCACCATGAGTCCTGCCCCTGGGAGAGGGGAAAATAAGGTACATACCAGTCTGACTGTGGCCCCAGCAGTGGGCTGGGAGCAGACATCAGGTCTGACTGTGGACCCGCCCACCAACACAAGTTACTCCAGACAGCACAGAGGAAGAGCCCTGCAGTTCCGCGCAACTCCAGGGACTATCCAAAATGACAAAACGGAAGAATTCTCCTCAAAAGAAACTCCAGGAAGTAGCAACAGCTAACGAATTGATCAAAAACAATTTAAGCAATATAACAGAACATGAATTTAAAGTAATAGTCATGAAATTAATCGCTGGGCTTGAAAAAAGTATAGAGGACAGCAGAGTATCTATTGCTACAGAGATCAAGGGACTAAGAAACAGGAGGAGCTAAAAAATGCTATAAATGAGGTGCAAAATAAAATAGAGGCGACCACAGCTTGGATTGAAGAGGCAGAGGAGAGAACAGGTGAATTAGAAGATAAAATTATGGAAAAAGAAGAAGCTGACAAAAGGAGAGATTAAAAAATCCAGGAGTATGAGAGGAAAATTAGAGAACTAAGTGACGCAATGACACACAACAATATCCGTATAATAGGGATTCCAGAGGAGAAAGAGAGAGAGAAAGGGGCTGAAGGTGTACTTCAACAAATCATAGCTGAGACTTCCCTGATCTGGGGAAGGAAAAAGACATTGAAATCCAAGAGGCAGAGAGAACTCCCTTTAGATGTAACTTGAATCGATCTCCTGCATGACATATCATAGTGAAACTGGCAAAATACAAGGATAAAGAGAAAATTCTGAAAGCAGCTAGGCTTTATGAAGCTAGGCTTTATATGAAGGCTCTAACATATAAAGGGAGACTGATAAGACTAGAGACAGATCTCTCTACTGAAACTTGGCAGGCAAGAAAGGAATGGCAGGAAATCTTCAATGTGATAAACAGAAAAAATACGCAGTCGAGAATCCGTTATCCAGCAAGTCTGTCATTCAGAATAGAAGGAGAGATAAAGGTGTTCCCAGAAAAACAAAAACTGAAGGAATTCATCACCACTAAATCAGCCCTAAAAGAGATCCTAAGGGCAATTCTGTGAATGAAATGTTGAAGGACCACAAAGTACCAGAGACATCACTACAAGCATGAAACCTACAGACATCACAATGACTCTAAACCCATATCTTTCTATAATAACACTGAATGTAAATGGACTAAATGCTCCAACCAAAAGACATAGGGAATCAGAATGGATAAAAAAACAAGACCCATCTATTTGTTATCTACAGGAGACTCATTTTAGACCTGAGGACACCTTCAGATTGAAAGTGAGGGGATGGAGAACTATCTATCATGCTACTGGAAGCCCAAAGAAAGCTGGAGTAGCCATACTTAGATCAGACAAACTACACTTTAAATTAAAGGCTGTAACAAGAGATGAAGAAGGGAATTATATAATAATTACAGGGTCTATCCATCAGGAAGAGCTAACAATTATAAATGTCTATGCACCGAATATGGAAGCCCCCAAATATATAAAACAATTAATCACAAACATAAGCAATCTTATTGATAAGAATGTGGTAATTGCAGGGGACTTTAATACCACCCTTACAACAATGGATAGATCATCTAGACACAGGATCAATAAAGAAACAAGGGCCCTAAATGATACATTGGATCAGATGGAATTGACACATATATTTAGAACTCTGCATCCCAAAGCAACAGAATATACTTTCTTCTCCAGTACACACAGAACATTCTCCAAGATAGATCACATACTGGGTCACAAAACAGCCTTCATAAGTATACAAGAATTGAGATCATACCATGCACATTTTCAGACCACAATGCTATGAAAATTGAAATGAACCAGAGGAAAAAGTCTGGAAAACTTCCAAAAGCATGGAGGCTAAAGAACACCCTACTAAAGAATGAATGGGTCAACCAGGCAATTAGAGAAGAAGTTAAAAAATATATGGAAACAAACTAAAATGAAAATACAACAATCCAAACGCTTTGGGATGCAGCGAAGGCAATCCTGAGAGGAAAACACATTGCAATCCAGGCCTATCTCAAGAAACAAGAAAAATCCCAAATACAAAATCTAACAGCACATCTAAAGGAAATAGAAGCAGAATAGCAAAGACACCCCAAACCCAGCAGAAGAAGAGAAATAATAAATATCAGAGCATAAATAAACAATAGAGAATCAAAAAAAAACTGTAGAGCAGATCAACGAAACCAAGACTTGGTCTTTTGAAAAAATAAACAAAATTGATAAACTTCTAGCCAAGCTCCTCAAAAATAAAAGGTAGATGACCCAAATAGATAAAATCATGAATGAAAATGGAATTATTACAACCAATCCCTCAGAAATACAAGCAATTATTTGGGAATACTATGAAAAGTATATGCCAACAAATTGGACAACCTGGAAGAAATGGACAAATTCCTAAGCACCCACACACTTCCAAAACTCAAACAGGAAGAAATAGAAAACTTGAACAGACCCATAACCAGAAAAGAAATTGAATCAGTTATCAAAAATCTCCCAACAAATAAGAGTCCAGGACCAGATGGCTTCCCTGGGGAGTTCTACCAGATGTTTAAAGCAGAGATAACACCTATCCTTCTAAAGCTATTCCAAGAAATAGAAAGGGAAGGAAAACTTCCAGACTCATTCTATGAAGCCAGCATGACTTTGATTCCTAAACCAGACAGAGACCCAGTAAAAAAAGAGAACTACAGGCCAATATCCCTGATGAATATGGATGCAAAAATTCTCAATAAGATACTAGCAAATCGAATTCAACAGCATATAAAAAGAATTATTCACCATGATCAAGTGGGATTCATTCCTGGGATGCAGGGCTGGTTCAACATTTGCAAATCAATCAATGTGATACATCACATTAATAAAAGAAAAGAAAATAACATATGATCCTGTCAATCAATGTAGAAAAAGCATTTGACAAAATTCAGCATTCCTTCTTAATAAAAACCCTCAAGAAAGTCGGGATAGAAGGAATATACTTAAACACCATAAAAGCCACTTATGAAAAGCCCAGAGCTAATATCATCCTCAATGGGGAAAAACTGAGAGCTTTCCCCCCAAGATGAGGAACACTACAGAGATTTCCACTCTCACCACTGTTGTTTAACACAGTGTTGGAAGTGCTAGCCTCAGCAATCAGACAACAAAAGGAAATCAAAGGCATCAAAATTGGCAAAGATGAAGTCAAGCTTTCACTTTTTGCAGATGAAATGATATTATACATGGAAAATCCGATAGACTCCACCAAAAGTCTGCTAGAACTGATACATGAATTCAGCAAAGTCGCAGGAGACAAAATCAATGTACAGAAATCAGTTGCATTCTTATACACTAACAATGAAGCAACAGAAAGACAAATAAAGAAACTGATCCCATTCACAACTGCACCAAGAAGCATAAAATACCTAGGAATAAATCTAACCAAAGATGTAAAAGATCTGTATGCTGAAAACTATAGAAAGCTTATGAAGGGAGCTGAAGAAGATATAAAGAAATGGAAAAACATTCCGTGCTCATGGGTTGGAAGAATGAATATTGTCAAAATGTCAATACTACCCAAAGCTATCTACACATTCAATACAATCCCAATCAAAATTGCATCAGCATTCTTCTCGAAGCTAGAACAAACAATCCTAAAATTTGTATGGAACCACAAAAGACCCCAAATAGCCAAAGTAATTTTGAAGAAGAAGACCAAAGCAGGAGGCATCACAATCCCAGACTTTAGCCTCTACTACAAAGCTGTCATCATCAAGACAGGATGGTATTGGCACAAAAACAGACACATAGACCAATGGAATAGAATAGAAACCCCAGAATTAGACACACAAAAGTATGGCCAACTAATCTTTGACAAAGCAGGAAAGAATATCCAATGGAAAAAAGACAGTCTCTTTAACAGATGGTGCTGGGAGAACTGGACAGCAACATGCAGAAGATTGAAACTAGACCACTTTCTCACACCATTCACAAAAATAAACTCAAAATGGATAAAGGACCTGAATGTGAGACAGGAAACCATCAAAACCCTAGAGGAGAAAGCAGGAAAAGACCTCTCTGACCTCAGCTGTAGCAATTTCTTACTTGACACATCCCCAAAGGCAAGGGAATTAAAAGCAAAAATGAACTACTGGGACCTCATCAAGATAAAAAGCTTATGCACTGCAAAGGAAACAATCAACAAAACTAAAAGGCAACCAACGGAATGGGAAAATATATTTGCAAATGACATATTGGACAAAGGCATAGTATCCAAAATCTATAAAGAGCTCACCAATCTCCACACCTGAAAAACAAATAATCCAGTGAAGAAATGGGCTGAAAACATGAATAGACACTTCTCTAAAGAAGACATCTGGATGGCCAACAGGCACATGAAAAGACACTCAATGTCGCTCCTCATCAGGGAAATAAAATCAAAACCACACTCAGATAGCACCTCACGCCAGTCAGAGTGGCTAAAATGAACAAATCAGAAGACTATAGATGCTGGCGAGGATGTGGAGAAGCGGGAACCCTCTTGCACTGTTGGTGGGAATGCAAATTGGTGCAGCCGCTCTGGAAAACAGTGTGGAGGTTCCTCAAAAAATTAAAAATAGATCTACCCTATGACCCAGCAGTAGCACTGCTAGGAATTTACCCAAGGGATACAGGAGTGCTGATGCATAGGGGCACTTGTACCCCAATGTTTATAGCAGCACTTTACAATAGTCAAATTATGGAAAGAACCTAACTGTCCATCAACTGATGAATGAATAAAGAAATTGTGGTTTATATACACAATGGAATACTACTTGGCAATGAGAAAGAATGAAATATGGCTTTTGGTAGCAATGTGGGTGGAACTGGAGAGTGTTATGCTAAGTGAAATAAGCCATACAGAGAAAGACAGATACCATATGGTTTCACTCTTATGTGGATCCTGAGAAACTTCACAGAAGTCCATGGGGGAGGGGAAGAAAAAAAAAAGGTTATAGAGGGAGGAAGCCAAAACATAAAAGACTCTTAAAAACTGAGAACAAACTGAGGTTTGGTGGGGGGTGGGAGATGGGTATTGAGGGTACCTGTTGGGATGAGCACTGGGTGTTGTATGGAAACCAATTTGACAATAAATTTCATATTTTAAAAAAAACTGAGCAAAAAAAAACCTGGAATGGTGACAATTTAAAACTGAAAGGAATTATGGAGTGATGTAGAAGTCTCAGCTCAGGTTAAAGGGCACCATATTGTTTTGACATAAGATTTCAAAGGTGTGTGATTTTTCCCAAAGTTTATATATCACCTCAGGGGGGAGAAAGGTATACAGGCTGGGCCCAGTTCAGCTGGGAGAGTGCAGCCAAAATCGAAGAGAAGAAAAGTCAGTGTGTAGCTAGAAAGAAGCTCCAGGTGAATGACCTCAGGGCAAACTGATTTAGGAAGGAAAGAAGGCAATCTGGTGGAGGAACTCTCCAGGAAGTAAGAAAGAATGGAGATGGAGCTTGTATGTGGTGAGGAAAATAGAGCAGGAATTTGCACTCAGGTCTGCCTGGCTCCATAGTTCATGTTCTTTCCACTGTCCAAGTTTCCTCCTTTTTGAAATGTTTGATTCAGCAGGTCAGACCCAGGCTGAGTGTGGGAATCTGTGCCAGCTACAGGCTGGAGATGCAAGCCCAGAGTACTGGTGTCTGTCCCAGGATGAGTGCCGAGAGTTTGGAGCAGAGTCTGTGGGCCTCCCAGAAGTTCACTCCCTCTCAATCTCCTCTAGGAAGCCTCTTCTGACTCCCTCAGGCTGGGTTAGGCCACCACCTTTAGGCTCCATATCTCTACCCTCTGCAAAGACTAAGAGCTTCTGCAGAACTAATCCTGGGGCCTGGCCAAGAGGAGTCTTTAGGAATATTGTCTTGGAAGGATCTCAAATACAGATGGGCTATTGAAGCTGATAGTCTCTGAATAGGACCATTTAAACTTGGTGAGATATTGTAGAATCCATGATTCTGTCTCCCTTGCCCCATTATTGTTTTGTTCCTCCAAAAGTTTCCCCTGATCCTGAAGCTAGCTCCAACTTTTCCATTCCACAGAGACCTGAATAGACTGACTCCTCTGTGGCCCCAGCCTAGCCTTCCCTGGAGATAGGTACTGCTGCCAAGGTATCCCTGTGCAGTGGGATAAAACTCAATCCCTCTGCCACAAAGACATCCTGGGCTCTTGTGGGATGTGGACCGGTGGAACAGCCCAGAGAACCACCAGGGTGAGTAACCTGGGCCCCAACACATCCCTTTCCCTACTTCCCAGATGGATGACTACCAGTACCTCAGCCTCAGATGCATATATCAGTGTGGAGGGCCTGCAAATAACACAGAAGAAAAAGAAGTAATCGGTCTTGAACCAGGTGAGATATTAGCCCCATCTCTTGCTTGGAGAAGAAGGCCTGAAGGAGGCTGCCTGCCTGAGATTCCGGGAGTTTATAGCTCAAAGATAAATTCCAATCCCAGATCACATTCCAGGGAGAGATTTCCCTCAATAGTCTCTCCAGAGAGGGAGTGGATGATAAAATGTGCCAAGTTGTCTTCCCATCTGGCATTCTGAGGTCATCTGAGCTCTGGTTCAGCATCTCAGCTATCCTTGTCCTTGTGGGGACCAGCATTTCTCCACAGGCATTCCTTGTCACACTGGTCTGGTTGGGAGAGGTCCATGGTGGCCATCTGGTGGTACAGAGTAAACCTACTTACTAGGACTCTATGAACCAAGTGGGGAAAGAGAGGTGGGGAGCCTCATCTTCCCTCAATTCCTTTGTTTTCAACACTGTCCATCTTTCATTTCTGTCTGATATCTCTGAGTCCAGAATCTTGCTGGGAGAATTTTTCCAGAAAGGAAGCTATCTTCTGCAAGAATAGGAGAAGGAATAGGAGGAAAGGAAAGGATAGGAGAAGGAATCATATAGCTGTTCCCTATAAAATCATCCTGTTTTTGGGCGCCTGGGTGGCTCAGTCGGTTAAGCGACTGACTTCAGCTTGGGTCATGATCTCGTGGTCTGTGAGTTCGAGCCCTGCGTCGGGCTCTGTGCTGACAGCTCAGAGCCTGGAGCCTGCTTCAGATTCTGTGTCCCCCTCTCTCTGACCCTCCCCCGTTCATGCTCTGTCTCTCTCTGTCTCAAAAATAAATAAACGTTAAAAAAAATTTTTTTTAAATAAAAAATAAAATCATCCTGTTTTCAATTCCATTCCTCACTCTTACCTTAGTCCTTTTGAAGTGCATGTGTGGCATAACCTCCTCTCTATGAACTTAATCTTCTATTTCTGCCAGTTTCTTTCCACTCTTCCTATGGTTATCTATTAACTATATTATTGTTGATATACCTTATATCCCATCTTGTTCTTCTGTCACTTTCAGATAATATATATTTTTTAATTCATTACTATCATTTAAATGAGATTTTGGAAAGAGTAGAGATAAAAGTTTGTGTGCATTTCACCATGTTTAACTAAACATCTCTTGCCATCAAATGTTACTCATTATAGAAAAAACTTTTGATTTGTTAATATTTTATTATGAAAAATAATAAAATCCTCTCTCAAAATTAGAGTGTGGATAAACTTGATCTCTGTATATCCATATCCAGCTACCATAATCATCAGCTCATAGCCACTCTTTGCAGCCTGGCTCCACACAATTCCCACCACAAGTGACCCCCATGCCCCCAATTATTTTGAAGTCAATATAAGTCATTGTGTCCTTCTTCATCTTACAAATTTTTCAAATCTTAAAACACAGGCATAGTATTATAATTACACCAAAATAAAAGATCATCAAGAATTCAACCAGTATTTATATTTCCCCAATTACCACATAAAAGTATTTTTTAGTGCTAGTTTGCTCACCTTTTTTATTTGATTTGCTGAAAACAAGATCCTAACAAGTTTCGTCCATTGGATTTGGTTGATATGAGTCCAGTCTTTCTTAATCTATACTTTTTCACTCTTCCTTTTTTTATTTTCTTATATTTATTGGTGGAAGAAACTGGAATTTTGTCCTAGAAGCTTTTGTTTTGGTTGTAGTTTGGATTTTTCTTATTCCATCTCTTGGCATCTTTTAACGTATCTGCTTGCCTGGTGTCTCTTATATTCTCTATAAATTGGTAGTCAGATATGATTCAGGCTTATTTTGGTAAAATACAAAATGTAGTTTTCTCTCATTTGTGATGATATCAGCCCCTGATGATTTTTTGCCATTATTTCATTGGGTTTGTTCAAAAGTAATACTTCAGGGGTGCCTAAGTGGCTCAGTAGGTTAAGCGTCTGACTTCGACTTTGGCTCAGGTCATGATCTCATGACCTCTGAGTTTGTGCCCTGGTCCTGCTCTGTACTGACAGCTGAGAGCCTGGAGCCTGCTTCAGATTCTGTGTCTCTGGTTCTCTCTGCCCCTCCCCCACTCACGCTCTGTGTCTCTCTCAAAAATAAATAAACATTAAAAAAAGAAAAGTAATACTTCAGTTGTACTTTCTTATTAGCTAGAATGCTTCTGTAGAAACTTCCCTTCTTCAGTTATTTTCTTTATACCATGTCACAATTTGTAGAAGAAAAGCAGGTTATTTGCCAGTTTTCAGAATACTGAGTGCCTAGCCTTGCTGTCCTCATTCTTTCTCTCTCTCCCCTGGCCCCTCAGTGTGTTTCAATCTCTAGCAGTTATTTTATTCTCACTGATGCTTGGTGGGCCCATATTTGACAAGTGGGCTTTCTGAGTTGACTTCCTACCTTCAGAGTGAGGTGATTACATTGTCTAGATATGGCATAACTGTACCCCAGGGTTCATAGTAAAATCCCTTTGGTTCACAGATTTATTTGGGGTGGGTTTTTAAATCTCTGTTAAAAGATATTTCAGGGGCTGTTTCCTTTTTCTTGTTTTTACTGACTTAACTTTATAGAGTGTTTTTTCTTTGCTTACATACTTATCTGTCCATTTGACATTTTAAAGGTAAATCCAAGAAAGGAAAGATAACAAGCCCATGCTATCAACCCTTCAGGATTCCACCATATCCTTGCAATTTATTTCATGAGGCCACTATTTCTTATTTAAAATAAAGCATTTTTGACTAGGCCCTTTAGGATCATCTCACATATTTTTAAAGAAAGCCCTGCTTTCTACAATATAAGAAGAAATCAGTATTTCACATTACAAAATGATACTATTATACTCAATAAATTTAAATTATAGTTAGTCTCTAGTTGGTTTCTATATGGAGTCCATTTTTAAATCCCCTTTGTGTTTCATATTCAGTAATGTGTGGGAACCATGTCACCTAATATCACAGCTAGTATATTTTCCAATCATTTTGTCTTGTCTTATTTTTCTGCCCAGACTGAAGAGGTCACATCTTTCTGGAGACTTCAACTGCTTCCCAAAGATGCTCCCTTCCCAGACCTATGTCAACATCTCCTTCTTCCAGCCACATGCCTTCCTGATGATTGGCATCCCAGGGCATGAGGCTGTTCATGGATGGATCTCTATCCCCTTCTCCTCCATGTACACTGTGGCCCTCACTGGAAACTGCCTGATCCTCTTGGCTGTGAGGAAGACTCCCAGCCTGCACCAGCCCATGTACTACTTCTTGTCCATGCTGGCCCTCACCGACGTGGGCCTCACCCTGTCCACACTGCCCACCACCTTGGCTGTGCTCTGGTTTGGCCACAGGCTCATAGGCTTCAATGCCTGCCTGGTCCAGATGTTCTTCCTCCATTCCTTCTCTGTGGTGGAGTCGTCAGTGCTCCTGGCCATGTCATTTGACCGCTTTGTGGCCATCTCGAACCCTCTTCGCTATGCAACTGTCCTCACCAATAATGTTATCATCAGGATAGGGATCGCCATTGTTACTCGGGCCACTGTATCCCTCTTTCCAGGGCCCTTCTTACTGAAGCGACTGAACTTTTGTCCTGGCAAGATTCGCCTGTCCCACTCCTTCTGTTTCCATGCAGATGTCATGAAACAGGCCTGTGCTGACATTACTGTCAACATACTCTATGGGCTCTATGTAGTTTTATCCACAGTGGGTGTAGATTCTTTGCTTATTTTCCTGTCCTATACCCTTATTCTTCGTACAGTGATGGGTCTGGCCTCTCCGAGGGAGCGTGTCCGGGCCCTCAACACATGTGTTTCTCATATATTAGCTGTTCTGATTTTCTACATCCCAGTCATAGGAGTGTCAATGATCCACCGTTTTGGCAGGCACCTGCCTCACATTGTACATGCTCTTATTGCCTATGTGTACCTGGTGGTGCCCCCTGTGCTCAACCCCATTATTTACAGTGTGAAATCCAAGCCCATCAGGGAGGCCATGCTCAGATTACTGAGAGAGAAGAGGCAAGGCTGATGAAACCAAGAAACAACCACAGAATCTGAAGAAAAACATGACCAATCTTATGTCCAGAAAGTCCTTACTCAGATCCTTGACCCAGACACATTATCAAGAGTATGACAAGCAAATGGATACTCTCAGACTGATGGGTGACAAAACAGTCTTCATTCTTTCCTGCACTCATTGACTTCAGCTTTTTAATTCAATATTTACTTGTGTGAGGATCTCTGCCATTACTAGAGACAGTAAAATGAATCGTACATGGTCTTGTCTCTCCATTGTAAGACAGAAGATTCTAAATATACAATAATACTTAAATGTATTGTACACACAAAAGGCTATAGGAAACATGGTCTTGTCTCTCCATTGTAAGACAGAAGATTCTAAATATACAACAATAATTAAATGTAATGAGGCTATGATAGGTACACACAAAATGCTATAGGAATACAGAAGAGAGTTTCCTGCCTTCCTAGAGGAAATGAGAAGCAAGTCAGGGAAGAAGGAGGCTGAAAGGTGAGAAGGAGTTTGCCAGGCAGAAAAGGTGGGCAAGGGGAAGGCATACCTATGAAGGGAAAAGAATGCAAAAAATAAAAACACTGAGGTGTTGAATTATCTGGTGTGTTTGCAGAAAGGTGAGTAGCCATATGTGGCTCAGCATAATCTGTGTGTGTGTGTGTGTGTGTGTGTGTGTGTGTGTGTGTGTTGGAGAATGGCAGGAGATGAATTAGAAATGATGAGGAGTGGTGAGAGTCCTTGGGGACCTTCAGACCTCATGGAAACATCTGCCCTCATTCCTTGTTTAAGAGTCAGCCATGGAAAGGCTATTGCATTGTAAAGGTTGCACAGACTTAACTGTGTGCTATAAGTTAGAAAGGTGAAAGGGGAGAAAAAGCGCAAGGAAAGCATTTAGAAGGTTGATGTAACAGTACTGGGAAAAGAGAATGGAAGCTAAAATTAAATCAATAATGGAAAAAATAGATATATTTTTTAAAATTTTATCTCTACATTTCTCTTCTTTGTCTTCTGAAAGTGTCAGAAGCAATGAGCAAAGCTAGGGCCCACATATTGGTTTTTAAAAACCATTCCCACTATAATTCCCTGGGATATTTGGAGCAATGGCTAATTCCAGGTATGAAGCAGAAAAAACATAAGGTGATACTGGAATAGCTTATGCACCCTAAAGCAGTAAAGAACACTAAGACAGCAGAGTCCTGTGGAAAAAAAAAAATACATAAACTCATTTAAAGAGGCTACCGGTGGATATAGGTGGGTCAATTAGAACATTAAAAATAATTTTGACAACTCTTCTTTAGAAAGTACTGATAGATTTAGATCTGAACAATAAGAACACAAAATCATATATGTAAAATTCCTACCAAAAATGTCCAACCTGAATCTAACCATGAGAAAGTAATCAGAAAAATCATGTATATAAGAAGCACCACACACACAAACACACACACACACAAACACACATACACACATACACACACACCCCAGCCCAGAATCTTAAGAAAGGCAATTTTGGGGGCACCTTGGTGGCTCAGTCGGTTGAATGCCAGACTTTGGCTCAGGTCATGATGTCACAGTTAGTGAGTTCGAGCCTTGTGTCAGGCTGTGTGCTGACAGCTCAGAGCCTGGAGCGTGCTTTGGATTCTGTTGTCTCCCTCTCTCTCTGCCCCTCCCCCACTCACACTCAGTCTCTCTCTCTCAAAAATAAATAAACACTAAAAAAATTTTTTTAAAGCAATTTTGTAAAAACTATGTTGGAGAATTAATCTAAATTAAAAGAGATTAAAGGGCTATAACAACCAAATACTACCATTAACCAGTAATTATTAGGACAATTGTGAAATCTGAATATGTACTGTATATTGGCAATATTATTAGTTAGTATAATTTGCTTAGATTTGAAAACAGTTTTCTCATCACGTAGGAGAATCTATTTTTAGGAGGTCCATAGTTAATGTTTATTGAGAAGGATTGTAATGTCTACAATTTACTTTCAAATGAGTCTGCTGAGGGGAGTCTGGGTGGCTCAGTCAATTGAGGGTCCAATTCTTGATTCTCTTGATTTCGGTTCAGGTAATGATCCCGGGGTCATAGGACTGAGCTCTGCATCAGGCTCATGCCGAGTGTGGAACCTGCTTAAATTCTTTCTCTCTCTCTCTCTCTCTCTCTCTCTCTCTCTCTCTCTCTCCCTCTCTGTCCCTCTCCCTCATTTGGTCTCTCTCTCTCTTTCAAATAAAAATAAAATATTTTTTTTAAAAATGAGTCTGCAGAGGAGCGCCTGGGTGGTTCAGTTGGTTAAGCATCCAACTTCAGCTCAGGCCATGATCTCATCGTTCATGAGACTGAGCCCTGCATCAGGCTCTGTGCTAACAGTTCAGAGTCTGAGGCCTGCTTGGGATTCTGTGTCTCCCTCTCTCTCTGCCCCTCCCCTGCTCAGGCTCTGTCTCTCTCTCTCAAAAAGAAATAAACGTTTAAAAAATTGTTTTAAATGAGTCTGCAGAAAAAGTGTGTATGTGTGTGGTGTGTGTATGCACACATGTGTGGGATAGCCAGGAGGGAGAGACCAAGCAAGCTACATGCCCATGATCCTAGTATCTCAAGAGAGACAGTACAGTGTCTCAGGTAATTATTGAATGAATGCTGAGAGTGATCCTAAGGCTGAGCCTGGGTAAGGTAATCCACTGGTGTTCAGAATACCGAATTCAAATGCAAAGGAAGCAAAAAAAAAAAAATTATATTTCCTCTTGACTAGAATATGCTTTTCATTAAGACTTGACTTGGGATTTTGCCCACTCCCATCCTAAGCCAAGTAAGGGGTTTCAATAGTGATCCCCAAGCACTTGTGCTTCCTCCAATTGTAGTACTTAATACATTATACTGTAATTATAAATAGTTACATTACATTTGAGATTTTGAAATCCTTAAAGCTAGGGATCAGTGCTGATGTTCTAGTTATTTCTGTGTTCTCAGTGCTTAACTTGGGCCTGGCACACAAAAACACATTGCTTAACAAATGATGTTTCAGTGAATGCACAAATGAAGACAGTGAAAGGACGTAGCATAAAGCCTATGGGTCTGGTCAGAAATAAAGATCTCTGGGTGTAGGGTCTAGCACTCCTCAGTTTACCTCCAAATGTAGGCAGTAGAGGATGAACCTATAACTGCACAGCCCTGGTGACTGGATCTCCCAGCTTTTTTTTTGCTGCTGTAATAGTTACCTACTACTTTCTCCACCCTAAGTGGAAGACTCTTATCCTTCCAGGAAGAGATTAAAGGTTCTGTCTTCTGTGTCTTGTTTCTTGATCTTCCCTCTTCTACTCTCTTTGCAGCTTGTACACACGTCTCTCAGAGAACTTATCACCTGCTACTGAAATCATCTATTGTACTGATCTATTCTAGTTCCTGGAAGGCAATACTGATTACATTGAAAGCCTTCATTATCCATAAAAGGGATTGGCCCAGACATGGCTTCAGGAATATTATTTGAATAAATCTATTTATAAATCATAATTCCTGAACAAATATCCTCATGTCTATTTAACAACTAGTTTCTAAGTTCACACCACACTCAAAGCAATGAAAGCTATAGATAAAGCTCTTCACAGCTGTGGAGCAAATGGGCATCCTTTGTTCCAAAAGGGCATCTTCTTGATCAAGTACAGTTTTCCTCTGGCCTTCCATGATTGCCTGAGATTATAATATTAGAGACTCTAGACTTTGGTTACACATCACTCTATTTTGCTTTAGCTCTTAAAATTCATTCTCCCTGGGATAGGGACACCTTCATTCCAAAATTATCCCAAAAAGACCACCGGGGCAGGCACTTTCTTCACTAACAGGTGCATTGGCAGAAAACTGGGAAGTTGGCAAGTTGAAGTAGAATTTATAGGCCAATGTTAGGAAATACAAATGTTCTCTTAAGATTCTTCTGCAAATATTTCTTTGAATCCTGATATCAATTCTTTTGGTATACATCTAGAAGTAGAATTTCTAGATGATATGGTATTTCCACTTTTAATTTTTTGAGTACCTGCATATTGTTTTCCATAGTGGCTACACCAGTTTACATTACTGCCAACAGTGCACGAGGGTTCCAATTTATTCACATCCTCACCAATACTTGCTATCATTTGGATTTTCCTTTCTTTTCTTCTTTTGATGATAGCAATACTAACAGTTGTGGGATGATATCTCATTGTGGTTTTGATTTGCTTTTCCCTAATAATTAGTGATGTGTTGAACACCCTTACATATACCTATTGCCCATTTGTATATTTTTGAAGAAATGTATGTTCAATTCCTTTGCCAACTTTTTAATCAGGTTATTTAGTTTTTTTGCTGTTAAGTTGTAAGAGTTCCTCATATATATTTTTATATTCATCCTTTATCAGGTATGTGGTTTGCAAATATTCTCTCCTGTTCCATGGGTTGCCTTTTTACTTTGTTGTTCTTATTTTCTGTGCATTAATTTTTTTAAGTTTACTTATTTATCGAGAGAGAGAGAGAGAGAGAGAGAGAGAGAGAGAGAGAACCAGCAGGGGAGAGGCAGAGAGAGAGGGGAACAGAGGATCTGAAGCCGGTTCTGTGCTTACAGCAGAGAGACAAATGCAGGGCTTAAACTCACAAACTGTGAGATCGTGACCTGAGCCTAAGTCTGACACTTAACCAACTGAGCCACCCAGGTGCCCCATGGGCATTAAATTTTTAGTCTGATGTAGCTCCACTTGTCTAATTTTGCTTTTATTGATTTTGCTTTTGGTGTCATATCCAATAAATTATTGCTAAGTCTAATGTCATGAAGATTCTTCTCTAAGTTTTCTTCTATGAGTTTTACAATCCCAGGTCCACTTTCTGTATATTGTGTAATATAAGCGTCCAATGTCACTTATTTGTATGGAGATACCCAGTTTTACCAACACCATTTGTTTACGAGACTGTCTTTCCCCATTGCATATTCTTGGGACCCTTGTAAAAAACCAGTTGACTGCATGTGTCATTCATTTCTGGGCTCCCTATCCCAAATGTCAGTTTTTATATGAGAACTGTCTTTTTTTTAATTTTTAAAATAATCTCTGCACCCAGCGTGAGTCTTGAACTCACATTCCTGAGATCAAGAGTTGCGTGCTCTTCCAACTGAGACAGCCAGGTGCCCCAGTACCATACTGTTTTAAATTACTATAGAGTTTTAATGTACTGTGAAATCAGGAAGTGTAATGCCTCCAGCTTTTTCCTTCTATCTCAAACTAATTTGACTATTTTGGGTCTCTTGTGGCTCCATATGAATTTTAGGATTGTTTTTTCCTATTTCTGTAAAAAATGTCATTGAGATTTTGATAGGAATTGTACTGCACTCATAGATCACTTTGGGTAATATGAATATTACCCAAAATATGAATATTTGGACAATATTAAATCTTTTAATCCATGAACATACAATGCCTTTCCATTTATTTGTCTTAATTTCTTTTATCAATGATTTATAGTTTTCTGTGTATAAGTCATCTCCTTGGTTAAGTCTATTCCTAAATATTTTATTCTTTTTCATGCTATTGTTAGTGGGATTGTTTTAGTAATTTTCTTTTTGGATAGTTCACTGTTAGTATATAGAAACACAACTGATTTTTGTATATTGATTTTGTTTCCTTCAACTTTACTATGTTTATTAGTTCTAACAGTTTTTTAATGGAGTTTTGGGAGTTTTCTATACATAAGATCATGTTGTCTGCAAAGAAAGATAATTTTACTCCTTATGTTTCAATTTGGATGGTTTTATTTCTTTTTCTTGTCTAATTGCTCTGGTTAGGACTTTCAGTTCTATGTTGAACAGAAGCAGAAAGAATGGGCATCCTTGGAAGGAAAGGAAGGAAAATATTTTAGTTTTTCACTGTTGAGTATTTTAGTATGTTGAGGTACATTACTTACATATCTAGATTTCCATTATCATTGCAGCATTATTCACAATAGCCAAGATCCAACAATCCAAATGTCCATCAAAAGTTGAATAAAGAAAATGTGGTATATACATACTGTAGAATATTATTCAGCCTTAAAAAAAAAAAAGGAAATCCTGCAATTTGCAACAAGGAAACTTTTGGAATTCATTGATATGTCTATTACCTCAACTATGATGATAAATTAATGAATGTATGCATATGTCAAATTTTATTAAATGAATACATTAATAATTTTTACACATCAATTATACTTTAATAAAGCTGCCATGCACACACATGCACACACACAGAGATACTATTGCATTTCAGTCCTGTGGCTTCTTCATATTTTCAATTTATTCTACTCTATTAGAAAAAAAAGGAAACTCCTGGGGATGGAACAAGATAGCATGGAAAATTTCCTAGGTTGGAAGACACTCTGTATCTCTAAAAACATAAAAATAGAGATATGGAAGCTCCCAGTAAACATGTGTACCACCATTCATCTCTCTCTACCTTGGGACCCTTTATTACCCATCTATCTTCTATCTATTACCCATCCTCTATTACCCATCTATCAAGGTTGCTTGATACATATTTGCTGTGCAACAGAATGGGGCTTTCACAATGTCACATGAAGAACAGACACAGAAAGTGGCAGTTCTTAACCTGCATGAACAATCCTAAGGGCCAAGGAGAGAGTGGAGGGAAAGAGACACACTGAACCGTGTGTTTCTGAAAGGTACCATTTAGCAGGGCCAGAAATTGTTCTGTGTGACTCCAGATGTCTGATCTGATATCACTAAAAAGGAAAGTAAAGGAAAAAACTGAAATGCCCAGAAAAATTTCCTGCAGATGTGGTAGAATGGATGAACCTACAGATGATGAGGATTCTACACCTCTCCTCCACATCTCAGTTGCTTAAATATCTCATTTTCCCTATAACCCTCTATGCCAACACACATATCCCACACATTTTCCATTGCCCAAGAAAAAACAAGTACAGACTATCCTCTGGGCTGTGGCTTGGACATCCCTGGGGAATAGCAACTCGCTAAGGTATCCAGCCAGTGGTATAAAGGTAAGTATCTTAGTTGCAGTTTTTCTGGGCTCCTTCAGGATGTGAAGAGGTAGAGAAGGCTATGACAAGCAAGGTAAGTACCTTGGGCCAAAATACAATCCCTTCTATACTACTTAGAAGGATGGAGGTCTGGTTAGTGAGTCTGAGATTCCCCTCTCTTCAGCTGCTGCCAGGAGGAGGAGCCAATGGTAAGGAGATGAGCATATGTCAGAAGCAGCAAGAAAAGTAAGGAGGCCTGGACTTCCAGAGACAGCAGATCTATGCCTCTAGATGAAGCAGAGGAAATGAAGGAGTCTACTTTCCTAAAGCACAGAAATTTACTGATTCAGAGAATTATTCAGAAACCCAGCTCTGTGTCCAAGAAAATTAGTACCCTTTTGTTTCTCTAAGTAGGGCAACAGTATACGTGAAATGTAAATCCATTTCAGTCATTTATTTTCCAGTAATTATGAGGAAGTTAAACTATCCCCTACATTCTGCATTTGTTTGGGGCACATATTAGCTAATGTATGTACATTCCTGGAATGGTTAATAATACAAAGAGCTGAGAAGATGAGAAATAATTAATGAAAAATTATATACAGCATAAACAAATATCTTCCTAATAACAAGTGTCCTATCACCATCTTTCTGTCTGCCCAGGCTGAAGAGGTCACATCTTTCTGGAGACTTCAACTGCTTCCCAAAGATGCTCCCTTCCCAGACCTATGTCAACATCTCCTTCTTCCAGCCACATGCCTTCCTGATGATTGGCATCCCAGGGCATGAGGCTGTTCATGGATGGATCTCTATCCCCTTCTCCTCCATGTACACTGTGGCCCTCACTGGAAACTGCCTGATCCTCTTGGCTGTGAGGAAGACTCCCAGCCTGCACCAGCCCATGTACTACTTCTTGTCCATGCTGGCCCTCACCGACGTGGGCCTCACCCTGTCCACACTGCCCACCACCTTGGCTGTGCTCTGGTTTGGCCACAGGCTCATAGGCTTCAATGCCTGCCTGGTCCAGATGTTCTTCCTCCATTCCTTCTCTGTGGTGGAGTCGTCGGTGCTCCTGGCCATGTCATTTGACCGCTTTGTGGCCATCTCGAACCCTCTTCGCTATGCAACTGTCCTCACCAATAATGTCATCATCAGGATTGGGATGGCCATTGTGGCCCGTGCTGTCCTGTCTCTCTTCCCAGTGCCTTTCCTGCTTAAACGCTTGAACTTCTGCCCTAACAAAATCCTTTTGTCCCACTCGTTCTGTTTTCATCCTGATGTGATGAGAAGAGCCTGTGCTGACATCACCATAAACATCATCTATGGGCTCTATGTGGTATTGTCCACTGGAGGCATAGACTCTCTGCTCATCATCCTATCCTATATTCTTATCCTACACACAATCTTGGGACTGGCATCTCCCAGGGAGCGCATCCGAGCCTTCAACACCTGTGTTTCCCATATCCTGGCTGTCTTTGTCTTTTTCATTCCAGGCATTACCATGTCCATGATCCACCGTTTTGGGAGGCACTTGTCCCCCATTGCACATGCCCTTGTTGCCTATGTATACCTGGTGGTACCCCCTGTGCTCAACCCCATCATCTACAGTGTGAAATCCAAGCCCATCAGGGAAGCCATGTTTAGGATGCTAAAGAGAAAGGGCCAAGACTGATCAAACTATGAAATATAATTGGGTCCGGGTACCATAAAGGAAACTTGTTGCTGTACTTTGCAGGAACCTGCTACCCTCATAAAGCATTGAAAATTCCTACTCAGGAAGGAAGTGGGAAGACCATCAGGATTATTTATGTTTCAAATTTACATTCATGATTTACTTTTTACTGTAAATAGTGCTGAGGATTAAAGACTGAAAAATATATTAAACATGATCCTTTCTCTCCAGAAACACATTCTTGTATGAGGATAAAGGCAAGTAAATACACACCAGCATACAAGTACAACAATAAAGTCCTGTGCAAGAGGTTACTAGAGGAACTGCAAATTGGTAGCGGCCAGAAATTGCCTGGGAAGATCAGAAAACCTCTACAAAGGAGGGAATGTTTTTTATTTCACCTTGAAAAATGTGCAGGGTTTCTCTAGGCAAAGTAGGAATTCAGTAAGAAAGATAAAAATCCAGGAAAAAAGAGCAATATGAAATAAAAGGCTCCGTGTCTTGAAGAAGTAAATGTGTTCATGGAAAGTTAAGCATGCCTGCACTTCTTTATGTCTCTACCACTTGTTATACCTACACAGGTGTGACTGTGGTGTAGGGGTTGAAGAAGGAGTGGTATGGGATGAAGCCAGAAGATTGTACAATTTGTACAGAATTATACGGAACTGCACATACTAACATAACTTATATGCTAACTGCATATACCATGCTAGGTAGTTTGGTTTGCCAAAAAAACATATAAATCATTTATTAAATATTTTACTATAAAATAAGTTAGGAGTATGTATTGCAGGTTAAAAGTGTATTGACATACAAGTAAAACTAGAGCCAAAAGACTATCAGCTTAAGCTTTTATCTGGTCTCAGGGTCTTCCCAGACACCATTTACTTTGCCTGCAATGTTCTCATCTCCCCACCTACCTATATCTCATTTCTAGCTACACTTCTTATTAGTCAAGTAGAAGCCTAATTTCTCAGAAAATTTGTCCAATTCTCTTCTCCACATTATTCACTGGACTGTGTTTGTCTCCTATGCAATATATGCACATATGCAATATGCAACAGTCTATCACTCGACTAGACTGTAAACCCCAAGCGTGCCAAAATATACTCAGTTTTAGTGGTGTTTGTGGAGTAATAGCTGCTTAATGATTCTTTTGAATATATAAATGAATTTGAATGGGGAAAAAGAATACATATAAATGATTGCAAAAGTTTGTGAAAAGGCTTCTAGTTGAACTTGGATAGCTGACCTGGAGATGTGAGAGGTGCAAAACAGCTAACTGATTGAACTAAGGCTCCTCAACCTAGTGAAGGTTTCCTACTTTTTCACCCTATGGGATCTCCTGGGCCCTTTTCCCAGACTTTATGCCCTTCACACATCAATGAAATACTCTGGCTCCGTAAAGAATTTTTGTAGGAAAAAAATTACAATACTAAGATTTTTTAATATATTTCTGCTTGAGTATACCTTCATACAAAGTGAAGCTGAAAGGGGATGTCTGTCTCTCTTCTTAACCACTCCCCATCCTCTCAAAAGTATGAGGTTCAATATCACAATATCTTAGTATATACTGTCTGCACTGGGTTATAGTGGTTAAGAACACAAACTGTAGAGTCAGGAAACAAGCCTTATTCAAATTCTAAGCCTGTCTCTTACACTTACCAGCTATCTAACTTGGGAGGAGTTTACCTTTTATGTGTTAACAAATAGTTTTTTTATTCTTTAGTGATCCCTATGTGCCAAGCACTCTGCTAGTTGATCATAATATAAAGGTACCAAAACCAAACTTGATTTTTTTATGGAAGGAATACACATCAATTAAATATTTCTGACTTCTTCAGTCACCAGTTACAGAAATGTCCCTTCTTTTAAAGGCTCTTGTAATTATCTCAACCCATATGAATATAAACTCCCTGTCTTAAGATCAACTGTGCCATATAACACAACACAATCACAGGAGTGGTATTTTACCACATTCAAAGATTTGCGGGACTAGACTAAATATATACCGAAATAAATGTAAATTTACAATGAATTAAGAGCTATCCATTTAGGCTCCTCTTCCCCCAGTAGACTATAAGTTCAATGAAGGAAGAGCCTAACACTTTTGTTCTACACTGCATTCTGAATGCAAAGTTTGCACTCATTTTAATAGTACTTAATGTTAATAGCACTAAAAATGTATTCAGCTACTATATTAGTTTTCCACTGCTGCATTAAAAAATAACAACAAAAATTTTTTATCTTAAAATAACACCCATTTATTACTTCACATTCTGGAGGATGGGCTTGGCTAGATTCTCTAACTGGGGGTCTCATAAGGCCAAAATCAAAGTGTCAGCCAACTGGGTTCTTACCTGGAAGCCCTGGAGAAGAATCTGTTTCCAAGTTCATTTGAGCTGTTGGCAGAAGCCAGTTCCTTAAGGTTGTGCAACTGCTGTCTATTGGTCTTCCTCAGTTCCTTAAGGCTCCACACTCCTTCTCACATGACCCTCTTCATCACCAAACTAGCAACAATGCATCACATTCTTCTCATGCTTTGAATATCTCTAACTCCTGTCACCAGCTAGCTGCAGAAATGTCTCTTCTAAGGGCTCATGTGGGCTCAAGCACACCTATCTTAAAGTCAGCTGTGCCATATAATAACATAATCATAGAATTGATATTTCACATATACAAAGGTTTTGGGAACTAGAACAGGATATTTTTGTAGTGTTTTAGAATTCTGCTCACCATGGTGACTAAATAAATAGATTAATTAATAGATGAAAGTACACAATAAGCGTATTTCACCTGTTCAAAGGATCAGGAATGGCTTTTCTCAAAAAGTGATAATTATGGTGATGTCCAAATTCTGAATACAAGTTAACTAGGAAAAAGGAGAGTGTTTAGGGGAAGGTATATTAGGCAAATAAAACTTTGTCTCCAAAGAACTTGTGGAAAGGGAAGCATGGCACAGTAAAGGAATGGAATGAAAAGTAGTGCTACCAGGAAGTCAAAGAGCAAAGAACCTATGGCTTAAGATAAATGTGAAAAACATAAATGAGAACCAATCAGAAATATGGGAAATAATTAGTGTGTTAATCAGGGATGAGGATCATTTTGACATGACCACATTTATTTTAAAAACATCATTTTTTTAATATTTTGTTGTAGAGAACATATTAAATTATCAGTTAGAAGGCTAGCAAAATAGTCAAGATGAGATTTAGTGGAAACTTGGACTAGAGGTGTGGAGATAAAGAGAAGGAGATGGGTTCAAACTTATTATATAAGTAGAAATTATATAACTTGACTTTGGATCAAATATGAAGACTAAGAGAAGAAAAAGGAAAGACCAAGGATGACTGATAGTTTGGGACACTTCAGGGTAAATGGTGGCATGATTAACTGAAATATGAAACATGAATAAAGAAACTTATTTGGGCAAAGAATATCATGAGTTCAATTATGGACACTCTGAGCCTGAACTCCCTTGAAAGCATCCAAATGACTAGAATACACAGGCCATTAGACTTATAGCCCAGGAACTCTTGACTAGCCAAATGGTCTACACTAGAGATAAAATTTAAGTCATGATATACAGATGGCAATAAAAGCCATCAGCCCAAGTGTCACTGCATAACAATTAAAGGGCTAATTTCAGGCCCTCATATACCATGTTCTCTCATAAGCCCAAGTAGAATGCATGTGGCAAAGGAAACTGTGAAGTACTGAGAGAGATAAGAGGAAAACCACGGGTGTGATGCCATGGATGGCAAAGGAAGAAAATGTATCAAGAAAGAGGTAGTAGTCAACTGTGTTGAATGTTGTTGAGAAGTCAAGGAAGGTAAGGACTTAAAACCTCAGACACACAGAGCTCCTTGATGATGATAGTGAATGCCTTTGGTAGTCTGATGGAAGACAAAGTTATATTCCAGTAATGAAAGAGTTAGATGAAAGATGCACACATGGAGATAAGTTATAGATAACTTCTCTAAGAGATTGGCTAAGAAAGGAAAGAGATGAAAGAGGAATATAGGATCTAGGCAGGTTTATACTTGTTGTTTTTAATATGGAAGAGACTTGAACATAATGAATGCTGGAAATGATTGAGATGATAAGTTTGAATATCCAAGAGGGAGAAGGAACAATAATGTAAATTTCCTGAGGTGAGAGGACATTGACCAAAAGAAAATTAATAAAAGCCTATATAAGACCCGGTTTGGTGTCATCTTGATTCATAAAGACTTTGTGATAATTATGCTAATGTAAGGAAATACCTCCTCCTTTAAGAAATTCATACCTCCATTGTTTTTTCTGGAAGGATAATCAGCAGTCTTATCGGAGCCCCTCACTTTCCAGGTTTTGTTTCCTTTAGTTTCTAAGCTATTTATTCAACCAATATTTATTTAGTGTTGTATTTGCTAGGCTAGACTACTTTAAAAACAAAAATATGTTCAGTGATGACACAGTTTTCATTTATACAAATGGTGCAAATATGGGTTGGTGGAGGGTTGCAGGTAAAAGGGTTTGGCTCTACATAGTTTTTTTTAGGAACTCGCTGCTGGTGGTTTACCATATGCAACACGTGGATTCCCAAGTCACATGCAGTGTCAACATGGAAGACTACATAGGAGAGTTTTTAAGCCAGGTCTAGAAGCTGCACACATCACTTCCATTCACATTGAAAGTAATGGCTAGAATTTAATCATACCCAACTTACAGGAGGCTGGGAAATGCCTAGCTGTGTGTCCTGGATGCAGATGAATTAGTGTGGTGAACAGCAGTCAATGTCTGTCATAAGCATCTACTATGCCCCAGGCACATCTACTATGCCCCAGGATGCAATGATGAAGAGGTTCAATGAAACAGTGCCCTCATACACTTACATACAATTCAGCAGCAAATACAGGTATTAAATAAGCATTTCTCAAACATAATGAGTATTACAAGAGAAGAAGAAAGTGTCTTGTGGGAATACCTATCAGGGAACCCAAGGATTCAAAAGGGAAATGAATCACATGTTTCAGAGGTCACATGTTTCAGAGGTTCTTATTTTAATTTCTTGGTTAAGACTGTTTTCACATCATACTGAAGACAAAATCTGTTAACCCTTGGAAATAGTCCCCTCAGAAGCAGAACTGCCTGATTCCTATGCTTCTACAACCCAAGTGTCTTCTTGTTTCATATCACACAATACCCCAAATAAAGTACACTCCTGAAGGATCCCTCACCAGCTACTAGTCACCCTCAAATGGCCAATGTTATCTCTGTCTACCATCCCACACTTCCCATCTTAGCCAGGGACTCCCAAACCTTGCTATCTATCAGAATCACTTATGGACCCTTTTTAAATTTCTATCTTGCTGAGCCCTATGCCAGACTTCCTGAATCAGAATCTACAATAACTATAGGTCAAAGCAAAAATGAAAAGTAAAATTACAAGTTATTTTCAACTGAATGAAAATTAAACATATGGGATTTGTGAGATGCAGGCTGAAGCAGTACTTAGAGGGAAATGCATAGCACTACAGTACCTGTATAAGAAAAAGAGATCCCAGTAACCTCAGCTTCCACCTTAAGAATCTAGAAAAATAAGAGGAAGTTAAATCCAATGTAAGCAGAAGAAAGAAAATAACAGAGAAAATCAACAAAACAGAAAAAAAAGAAAATCAATGAAACCAAAATATATTTCATTGAGAAAAGTATTAAGATTGGTAAGCCTCTAGCCAAACTGAACAGGAAAGAAAAAAGAGAGAAAACACAAACTGTCAATACCAGGAATGAGAGTGGTGATCTCACTACAGATGCTGCAGATATTAAAAGGATTGTAAGAAAATATACCAATAAATTTCACACCTTAGATAAGATGGAAAACTTCTTGGAAGACCTAAGACATTCTAAGTTAGATAAAGAAAGGGTGATACATCTTTCACTCCTTCTTAAAGTCCTCCTTCCCATCAGCCACCTTTTCTAAGGATACTTTTTCTGGGCAATTTTTACTAGAAGCAATTTTTACCTTCCAAATGTCACACTTGCTATCTTTGAAAGTGTGGCTTCTCTCTACTGATATATCTATATTTTAATAAGGAACAATAACTCACAAAAACAGCTTAAAAACAAAGGTAGGGAATACATTTCCTGTCAATCATGGTCGTGAAAAAGAAGAAAGGGAAGAATAAGAGGAGAAGGAGGAGGAAATGGATTTGGAACTAAGTCAGGGATCTGGACATGTCTGGGAAGAAGACCATGGAAGAAGAGCAGCTGATTCTCCATCCCCTTGTTCTTTAACTTTCTTAGATTTAAAAGCCCTGTATCCTGTTGGCTCCCTTAGTTGTAGAAAAGGCAGACTACAATCTGATTCTGCATCATCTTCATTCCCTTTGGATCCAGTCTAACATAAAGAAAGCTATGAGATGTCCGGGAATGAACAAGAAGTTTTGAGAATACAATAGTGCCCCCCTACCCATGGCTTCACTTTCTGTGGTTTCAGTTACCCACAATCAACTGTAGTCTGGAAGCAGATGAATCTCCTAACATATCATCAGAAAGTCAGTAGTTGCCTAACACTACATCACAATGCTTACATCAGTCACCTCACTTCATCTCTTCATGTAGGCATTTTATCATCTCACATCATCATAAGAAGAAAGGTGAGTATACAGTACAATAAAATATTTTGAAAAAGAGACACTACATTCATATAACTTTTATTACAGTATAATTGTTCTATTTTATTATTAGTTATGTTGTTAATTTCATATTGTGCCTAACTTATAAATCAAACAATATCATAGGTATGTATATATAGAAAAAAGCATCGTACAGTACATATAGTATATATCATCTGCAGTTTCAGGCATCCACTGAGGGTCCTAGAATGTATCTCCTGTGGATAGGAAGTGGGACTACTGTACCTTAAGAGATAAACAACAAACATCAACTCTGAAATCCTAAACCAATGGTATAATACGGCACTTTCCCAAATTCAGGTCTGTCTATCTTAAAGACAGACTCTCCACATGTACGCTCATTGCATCCAAAGGAGTCTTATTTCAATTTAATTAAAGTAATAATATAGTATATTTTATTAACTTGAGCATATATGACTCAGAAGCTCACTCAAACTTTTCTGAACTGTAAATGGTCCAGTTCTAAAGTATGAACCAAGAGGTCTAGGGACACTAAAGAGAAAATGCCTCTTTTGGCCTGACAAATGATAAAAGAGTTTCATTTTATCAAGTGTTGCTAAAAAGAAAAAATGGCAAAAGGCAATTCAAAGGAAACAGAGTGAAATAGAGGATTTAAAAGTGCATGAAATCATTGAGAGATAGCAAGTATTATAAAGTAGCTGAAAAATACACTACGTGGAAAAATTAGAGATTTTACACAGAGAAAATAAGATGGGAACATATATAAAAGTAAAAAAGAATGGCCTACTGTCATTCTAAGAAGTAACTCTGTATGGGAGGCAATAAAAGATCCTCAATGGATTTTAAGTAGGGGAGCAAGATAATCGGAATTGTGTTTGGAAAAATCCCTGCAAACTACATGGGATTTAGGACTTGTGCACAAGATGTTTAAGGCAAGGAGACAAATGTGAAAGTATGGCAATCCTCTAAGCAAGAGGTAAGTATCTGGACCAGAACACTGGTAAGCAGAATGGAGAACACAAGCCACATTTATGAAACATTTCTAAATAAACCTAAAAAAATGACTGACTTATAGACTGAGATTTAGTATTATTCAGACTCCTCCAGGACCAAACAAAGGTCCAAGTGGCTGAGGCAGTAGGGTCAGAGACAGCAATATCTAAACAAAGGAAATGGGGAAGGTAAAAGGATACCTATGTGAAAGGCACATGATGAAGGTCTTTGCCAGAACATACCCTAACTTCCAGCCAAATCTCCTGAAAGAGGCAGCCTATTCCTCTCATTCTAGTCCTTAACTCCAGGCCCTTCCAGGTGACCCAGTGAGTAGTCATTAAATAAATGACCAGAAATCTGACCTAGAAGTTAAAAGAGTCCTGCTATAGCTTTGTCTCTAACTGGCATTTAATAATTTAGTATTTATTAAGAAATTAGATAAAGGAAGGTGGTGGTGGTGGTGGTGTGTGTTTATACTCACAAAATGGTTAAGTCACTTAAGATTAAAGCCATGAAACTTATCATGAGCATACTATCACGGACTTGGAATCCCTTCTAAAATCTAGGACAATGGCTGTATCTTTAAATTAAAAAAAAATTTAAATGTGTCCGATTTATCTGTTGATTATCCCTGTATCTAATGGGCTTTCAAATACAAAACTGGTAACACACATTCATCATATGTCCATACAGAAGCATGCATACAAACACCTATTAAAAATCTGGAGAAATAAACACAAAAATGCTAACAATGTTTGTCTTTTAATGTGACAACTTTATTGGAGTTTATTATACTTTTCTTTTGTATTTGGGGAATGTCAAAAGTTTATTATACTGCTTTCCTAATAAGAAAGAAAATCTGTCTGTTTCTCTCTCTTTAATTCTCTTTCTCTCAATCCCAATGTCAGGGCTTTACTGGGTAAGGGGCCACTCCTCTGTCCGAAATGACCAAAGCCTGCACTGACTCTAGTTTATGCTCCTAGTTCTGCTGGCCACCACTCACCTGAGCATATCAGATCCCATACTGCTCACAATTCTCATCTTCTGGATTCCAGTCCAAGAAATCACATGTGCTCTCTCTATACCCTAACAAGCAGTCTGCTAGCTATAGCCAGAAAATTCTGGCTGGTTCTGTGCCAAGCTTTCTACTATACTACCTGCTTCTGTTTAGGTCTAACAAGCGTTCCATGGGTAATGGTCTCATTTCTTCCCTGTCTATTCCCACTGCACTCCTGTAGCACCCACACCTTCTCCTTCCCATTCTGCTTCCATCTAGAAGTGTTGTGCCTAAGTAGACCTCTAGGACCATATTCATGCTAAATACTAGTCTTTATGGCCTCTCCTACAGCCTTGTTCTCCAAGCACTGATGTTGTGGGCTTCACCCACAGGGCCATTCAGAGCCTAGGGGATAGGCCGTATCCACTGATATGCTCTATTTAGTTCCTTTGGAGCCATGCTTGCCTTAACCTTGCTTCCCAGCTAGCCACATGGGCCACTGGCCTTGCCCAGCCTCATGATGCTTCCTGTTCTAGACCCCTGGTCTGTGAGAGACCTGTCATTTCTGTCATGAGCTTCTAGGTCTTCTCAGCTGCATTTCTCCAAAAAGTGTCTCTCCAGGTATCCTTTGAGTGACCCCACTGCTAATCATACTATTTTCCAAACTAGCCACTGTTTGGGAATGTCCCAAACACACTCTGCTGTTACTACCCAGGTATGGTGGCAAATGGACAAGGAACTATTGGAATTAAAGCCATCAGCAACATTAAAAGGAAATTCCTATATGCAATACTAAATGAGTGAGGAAGGAAATTAAATACCTCCCCTAAAAAAAATGCAAGACTTTTGAAACGTCTAACTCACTACCTCACAGGTTTCTCTAACAGTCCCTCCCCACAATATGGATATCAAAAGACAATTTTTGTGACTTCATATAATTCACTGATCCCCATTAAGTATCAATTTTCCTATTGGTATAATGGTGATACTAATCATATTCCTACCCAGATAAAAACACTGATAAGATAGTGAAGGGAAAGTATCCATGATCTGTAAAAATGCTCAGAACAGAGTGTGTCATCTTTCATTAAGGTAGGTAACTGTAGTATTTTCAAGGTTCTACTCTAATCCTCCTCTTGAGAGCTGGTTCCTAGAATAAAAGAAATTATTTATTCTCTGTGGAGATCATTTTGAAGAAAGAAATCCCGGTACATCTGTTTTCCTGGGATCCAATACAGTTGGGGATTCTGAAGAAGAAATCATAGTGTCAAGCAAGATTACCTGATTATATTGTGCTTTTGTGTTTATTTTACTCTTGCCATGCTTAACTTTTGATCAATGTCCCTTAGATGTACAACTCTCATCTCAGAAATGCTGTGGACTATCAATGCAAGCAGAGATTTGGACTAAATGGTTAAATGGGAAGAAATAGCTCTCCAGCCACAACCATCTCAGGGTTTTAATAATTATATAAAGAGAATTATAAAGTGAAAATAATATTTAAAAACAGGGATTGGGAGTGTATGGTTCCACTGCCCCTATCCATACAGAGATTCTCCAACCAATTTCCTGTTTGAAGGTATCAGTTGTGTTTCTATTAGGGAAGGTTTTTTTTCCTAATAATGTCTTCCAAAATGTTGATATTAAAATCTGAATTGAAAAAATTTGAGAGGAAAAGAAATTTTCACTGACACCTAGGGATCTGAAGTATGGGTAGTCACATGGAAAAGACGAAGGATACGCTGCCGGATCTCCTTTGTCTTCACTCCATAAACAATAGGGTTGAGCACAGGAGGAACAAGCAAGTAGGTGTTGGCCATAATGACGGGCAGGAGGGAGTCATGCCGCTTCCCAAAGCGGTGTACCATAGATAACCCAATGAAAGGTACATAGAATATGAAAACAGCACACACATGAGAGACACAAGTGCCAAATGCCTTTGCCTGGGCTTCACGTGTCAAGCCCAACACAGTCTTGAGGATAAGCAGATATGACAAGGAGATGAGAAGTGAGTCCAGGCCAATGGCAGAGATGATGACAATGAGGCCATAGATGATATTGACACGGATGTCAGCACAAGCCAGCTTCATGACATCTTGGTGTAGGCAGTAGGAATGGGAAAGAATGTTGGAGCGGCAGAAAGGCAGCCGTTTGATGAAGATAGGCAGGGGTGCCATAAGTGAAGTACCCCGTACCACAGCAGCCATGCCAATCTTGGTAACACGAGGCAATGTTAGCACAGTGGCATGGCGTAGTGGGTGACAAATGGCCACATAGCGGTCAAAGGCCATGGCCAGCAGTACAGTGGACTCCATGCCAGATAAGGAGTGGATGGCAAACATCTGTAGAAGACAAGCATCAAACTGGATGGTAGTGGAATTGAACCAGAAGATGGCCATCATTCTGGGCATAGATGAAGTAGAGATAAGTATGTCAAGGCCAGAAAGCATGCAAAGAAAAATATACATGGGTTCATGTAGTCTGTGCTCAGTCCGCACAATGCAGATGACTGTCAGGTTACCTAGCACAGCAATAAGGTAGAGGGAGCATAATGGGAAGGCCAACCAGAACTGAGCTTTTTCCAAGCCTGGAAGGCCTATTAGAATGAAATATGTGGCACTAGATTCACTGCCATTGGGGTCCACCATAGTGAAGAAGAGGAGCCTCAACCAGTGCCAAGCAGGTACAGGCTGGAATACATAAATAAGCCATTGTCAGATACTCCAGGATCCCAAAACCATGCTTCCTTCCCTCCACCCTGATGTCCTATTCTCTCATCTAACTCTAATTTCATTGCCTATCCAAACTCTGATTCTATTCTAAACTCAATCTAACCACTATTTGTAACTCAAGGCCCAGTCCTAATTACTAATCCCACCTCTATATTCAATCCTGAAAACAATTAAAATACTAAAACAGAAATTCTAAGCATATTTTACATCATTTAGTTCACAAAAAATAGGCTATTAACTGACTATACAGACTTAGATGATATTTTTATGTTGTCCCATAATTTCCTCTACCCTGTCCTACCCTTATGCTCCCCTATGTTCAGTACCAACTGTAATTCTATCATTAGGCTATCTTTAAAACTAATTATAATCCAAATATAGCAATACTAACACAAATCAACATGGTAACCTAATCTTAGCACTAATCCTAATGATGTCTCTCATTCTAACCTTTACTCAGACTTTAACATTAATCTAATGCTTAATTCTGGAAGCTATTTCAAACTTGATCTAAAACTTAATAATACCTATTTTATTATGATAATCCCTAATCCAGTTTTAAAAACTGACAAACTAACTTCATTCTAAACTCTGACTCTATACTTTACTCCTGTCCAATGTCCATCCAGAGTCTTACATTGTCCAGACTATCCAGTTTGTATCATAAAAGGAACAATAGCTGTAGTGGATGCCACTGGTATATCACTCAGATCCCCTCCACCAAACCAATGCACCTATATTTGCAGTGGGTGTGGAGTACTAAAGGCTCACAGTTCTCCCTTTCTCCAGAAAATTATCCTTGATCAAATGAGAGGCACTTCACCCAGAAGTTATGCTATACTCGGCCCCCTCAACCCCAGGACACATCTAGAGGTCAATGACTGCCTGACATAAAGGTGCAAAGAGCTAGTCGCCTTGCCTCCAGGTGGGACCTAAGCTGTGATGCAATGAGTACTTCAGAGCTTTCTGAGCAACCAGACTTTGCTGAGACCACAGCCTTGCTTAGCTTTCTCTCCCTTGTCTATCCTGCCTGTCTCACCCCTCTTCTCAGGACAGTAGTTTGTCAATACATCACTTAAACAAGAATTACCATCTCAAGCTCTGTGTCTAGGGGACCCACCAAGCTTAAAAGAGAGGGACTGACACAGAAGACTAAACCTGAAAGATGATGATGGCATTAGAAGCACTGCAGAAATAATCAATCCTATAGCAGGGGGTTGCTATCCCCAAATTTGGCTACAAAAGTGATGGCTATAACTAGAGATTGTTGAGATGGGAAATGTCAGATGAGTTTTCTCAGATCTTATCTCTCTGTTGAAACAATTAGAGAGTTAACTAACTTCCTTCATCCGTTCCTTTTTTCCATCCACAAATATTCATGTGCTTCTATGACTTACTAGATTATATAAATTTACACTTGTTATATATATGAAAATATGCTTGGCTATAATCTGGAAACTAGCTATCTCCTCTTCCCATAATGGAAATAGTGCCACTTATTGCTAGGATATATTTAAGATAGTTTTATCTTGGGAGGAAAAAAGAAAAGGTTAGATTCCTAAGATCTTGAAACTGGAATGGGGGTTACCAGAGAGCAGGTGAGTGTGAGCCATTTGTAACTCAAAGCCCAGACTAATCACTAATCTCACCTCTAAAATCAGTCCTGAAAAGAAGTGAAATACTAAGACAAGTCACCAGACAGCAGTTGACTGTAAAGAAGAGTGCATGGCCAGCATCAGGAAGGACTTACACCATTCACTGGGTTCAGAATGCGTCAATAATCTTTGTTTCACCATTGAACTATCCCACAGGGGTTCCTTCACACCAGACAGAGAGCAAAACACTGAGAGCATGGGTTTTTGAAAGATTAATTCCAACTGCTGGAGGGAAAAGGTATAAGGAGCCATATTTAGCCTAGAAAATCAGGCAAAGAAGCCAAAGTCATCAGTGTCTGAAATCCTCTGTACTGACCTCTCTAACCTATGACACTATGAGCAATTCTCTCCTTAAAACTCTCCCTCCTCCTCCTACTGTTCCTTATCTTTCTCTGATCATCTGTTCTTAGTCTCCTTTCTGGACCTGCAGACTCCTCTGCTTGACCCTTATGCATATTTCTAGATAATAATGCTCTCAGAATTTTATCCTTAGTTCCCCTCTTGTTCTATACCCTCTACCCTGGCCATCCCATCCCCTTCAATAAATCTATTTGTCACATAAAACTATTGATTCCAAAATCTGTTTAGCAAGCTTGAATTGTCTTTTGTGATCCAGATTCATAATTCTAAAGTCTTACTGAAAGGAATCACCTGTCTCTCAGGCATATTCAACTCTCCCTGTCCAAAAATCAAAAGCTTTGAACTCAGTCCTGGATTCAAATCCTGGTGGATATCTTCATTAGCTATGCCATCTGGGCAAATCATTTAACCTTTATAAGCCTCAGTTTCCCCATCTGTAAAATGAGGATAATAGTGACTGCCTAATAGAGGTCAGTGTGAGTATTAAATGAAACAATGAGTATAAAGCGTTTAACACAATGCCTGACACAAAGTAAAGGTGCAAATAATTACATCTATCATTGTTAACCGTTTTCTTACAGTGTTTCCTTTTTTTCTGTGGGGTGGCCTGAACAGCCACACAAGCTCAGAGGCTCTATTCTGACTGCCATGTCTCCAGTGCCACCTTCTTCATCTGCACAATCCCAACAATCTTCCCACCAAATGAAATCAGCTATCTATTGCTTAAAAAAATACCTCTCAAAGTTCCAAATTAATTCTAGAAAAAAGACTCAACTGTTAGATTGTGGCAAAAAGTCTATCTTCCAGCATTTGCCCTAGGTTTTTCTCCCGTCACTGGTGACCATGACCCCTGTGCTCCAGCCATATTAGAATGCATGTTGTTTCATGAAGGTGGCACTGATTCCCATGCTTCTGTGTCTTTTTCTCTTGTTTACTTCTCATTCCTTTGTCAAGATCTTCCCAGATCCCCTTCCTGGACTTCCCACTGAGAAAATCTTATTCATCTTTCACATCCTGGTTTACTGTCTCCCTCCTATGCTGTTTGCTAACTTCTACCCCTGGGTAGAATTAAATGCTTCCTGCCCTGTGTTCCCAAAGAACTTTATTTAGGTCTCTTTTCATGCATTTACAGTCTTGAACTATAATTATTTCTATATTTATTTTGCCTGAATTATGGATTCCTGAATGGCAGGGACCATACCATATTTATTAATTAGTATGCAGTTAACATTTATTGAAAATGAAAGTGAGTTTTATCAAAAGAAGAATCCCTCAATAGACATCTAATGAGGATAGCACAGGCAAGGAGGTAGGAAGGACTGCCCGTTGTATGAACTATAGATTTTGGAGAAGAATGAAAGAATATTTGGAAGGTCAGTGCAGGGTAGTCCTAATTTTAGAACAAGAATCTTTACAGTCAAACAGAAAAGGCCTTTATTACCCAGGGAAGCAGAGGGCATGAAAGGATACATGGAGAACAAAGCAGGTGCACAGCCTTGGCTCTACATAAATGCAAAGTAGACATGCAGCACAGTTTATGCCCGAGAGACAGGGTGACCTAGGATGCCCCCTCTGGAGACATCAGCAAGAAAGCTCTGCTACTCCAGGAGGCCAGATATCTATAGCATCCAAAAATTTCACATGAATAGACATGGTAGAACAGGATCACCATGTTCCACCTTAGGAAACATTAGGAAATAATCATTGGATTGGCATATTCCAACCTATTACCTCTAAGGGTCAAATCTGGGGTTAGAAATGCAAGTCTCAGCTCAAAATAAGTGGAGGACAGTAACAACCTTACAGTGCTGCTGCAAAATTATGAGATAAGGCATGTCAAAGGGTGCTGTAAAACCTATATCACAATATGTGAAGCACTTTTAAATTTTTTCCATTAAAATGGGAAACAAGGTTCCTGAAAACATACAGTTCCCAAAAACTTTTCATTTTCCCCATTTGTCACCTAAAACACCACTCCACCTCAGGCACATACTCATACACACGTACACAGTAGCTAGCAGCCCATCTCTCTCAACGGCAAAGGATAAGCACTGATGTGGAGACATCAGACAAGGAGAAGACTCAGCTGTCTGGGAGAGAGATGCCTCAGCAGTATAAAGTGGGCAGCTACTGCTGGGGAAAATATCAGGCTGGGCCACAGAAACTTCAGCAAGAGAAAAAGGAAGGGATGGTAGGGAGACCAGCCAGAAGGCCCAAGCACTGAAGCATCCCAATCTCCCACAGTCCTGCCAGGAGGCAGGCAGAGGGAACAGATGTCATCTGGTCTGAGTGGCTGTTGGTAATTAGAACCATTTGCATGTACTCAGAGAACATTTGGAACTCTGGGGGAAATAGGAACTAAATCACTCTAGTTTGAAAGTAAAACACACTCAAGAAAAAATAAACAAAGAAAGTATTTTTTCTTTCCTTTCCCTAACCCCAGGGAATAGGCTTGGGACTTTCTTTGAAAAAGAAAAAGTCACACTATCTCAGCAAGTCACAGGAGCGCCTTGGAGAACTGTGAAGGACACCTTGGCCCTTTCTGGAGGATGGAGGGAGCAGAAGCCACAACTACACAGAGGAGAAATACACTTTGAAGTCTCCAATTCTCCTCATTCCCTCCCCCTGGCCTCCAGGACTCTGTCCCCCAGTGCCAGCTCAGCCCCCATGACCAGCCCACCCTCACACTCTTCCCAGACCTCTCTGAACATCCTCCTTCTCAGAAACACATGGAAAAGCAGTCAGGGAGGTAGACCAGGGGCCATGAGCTCTATTTCTTCTGAGCCAAGAGAACAACAATGAGGTCACTCCCAAAACTGATTTTATTGCTTTTTATGATAAAAATAGAAATCACTGAGATCCTACCAAATGCTGGATGCTATAAAAATATTATCTCTAACCTAAGAAAATTCTACATGATAGGAATTCTATGTATCTTTATATATATCTGAGAAAACTGAAGTCCCACAGGATTAAAAAGTGCTCCCAGGGTTTAATAGCTGACTGGTAAAGCAGAACTGGACTAATAGCTGGACCAATACCAAGGTTTGTACATTTTCCCCTATTCTAGGCTGCCCTTAATTGTTGTTGCACCTTCTGAAAGCAATAAAATCTACCTGAGAGGCAGGGTAGAAGGGCTTGGTAAGTAGGATACCTTACCCAGGTAGACCCTTGGAAGGGAACTTAAAAGGGCAGTAAAGAGGACCCTCCCGGACTAAGACTTGGGCATTCTCCTTTTAGCCCCAACTCCTCTGGCTGTGACTTTGGGCAGTCCCTACAATGGAGATTTAAAAACTTTATCCTCTACCCTTCTTATATGATTAGAGCCTCTCATTAACCTGTATTATTAATCCTATTTGACTGATAAGGATGCTGATAGTTTATTAGAGACTTACGGGTTAAGTGTCTGACTTCAGCTCAGGTCATGATCTTGTGATTCATGAGTTTGAACCCCACATCGGGCTCTCTGCTGTCAGCATTAAGCCCACTTTGAATCTTCTGTTCCTCTCTCTCTCTACCCCTCGCCCACTTGTGCGCACTCACGTGCTCCCTCTCTCAAAAATAAATATTTAGAAAAAAAAGAAAAGGAATGGACCAATGGTTTATAAGGTCCATTTTAATGCTATCTCCAAGAAATCCACACTTTGAGGACCTGTGAGTCTAGAGGCCCTCTCCAGGACTCAGGAAACCTGACCGGCTCTCCCCACTTAGGTGCAGCAAGGAAGGGGAACAAACAGGGAATGGGAGAAGGGTCTCATGGTCATTACCATTGTTGGGGATAAACACATACAATGCTCCATGCTTAGAGCAGCGGTGTTGGGGCCTCAGGTGCCCTTGCCAGCCTCTGCAGGAACATCTGGAAGATAATGTCCTTAGAGGGATCCCAGAACACCTGGGGGCCTCTGGATCCTACTCTCAGGCCCAGAGAGAAAAGGCAAACTTCAGGGCAATGCTGCGGTGGGCAAGAACTGCGGGAGCTCATCACTCAGTTCAGGAGGGGGGTTCCTTCCTTAATCCTCCATGTGTGTGGTAGCCCCAGAATCACTTCTACCTCAGGTCATCCTTATCTTCTGTCCCCCTACCTCTTTTGTATTTGATAAAGCAGATGAACCTTTGTAGTGTCCAACATTCATTTTAGAAGGGTCAAAATGAGAATAGACTTTGCACTTTCTCATTTTTCTAATTCAAAAAAAGTAGAGTGAGGCTCCCAGCTCTGTTCTATTCACTAGAGGCAGCATGGGCCTCCAAAATCACCCCCAAACAGAGCTCCAGGGATTCAGGGCCCTGCCCCTCCCCTTCCCAAGTAGGATCAGAGTCTCTAAAAGTCCCACAGAGCTGCAAAGCTTGACCTGGTAATCAGTGTCCAGCAGAACTACTTTGTTGCCTACACACAGGGAAACATGGTGCAGTGAAAAAGCCTGATCTGGGACTTTGATTGGTACACTCATGTTTTTTCAGTAATTACTGACTGACTGACTGACTGACTACCAGGTACCAGAATCTGCACTAAACACTGGAGATAATGAGACACAGAGTAAACAAGGCACACAGTAAACAATGCAGGGGTGGGGAGAAATGGAGACAAATTATGCAGCTATCACAAGTTGTGATAAATGCTAGGATAGGGGTAAGTACAAGAACCTGGGAGCAAAGCAGACAGTAGCTTACCAAATTTTCAGGTTCAGAGAGCTTCCCTGAGGAGGTAACCTGTGAGCCAAGACTTGAGGGGCCAGTCATGGTTAACCAGGCAGGGTTGGGAATATGGGGACAGCAGCATTCAGAGATAAAACAGCAGATAAAAGAGAAAAGATGGCTGTTTTCAGGGAGCTCATACACTAGGAGGTCAATAACAAATAAGCAAGAACATATCAGATAAAGATAAGTACACTAAAGATAAAATAGAGTGATAAGATAGAAAAGGACAGGGGAGAGGAACCTATATTTGAGATGCAGGTCACTGGAAGCCTCTCTGAGGTGATGATGTATGAGCTGAGAGCTGTATGATAGGAACATGCCAGACATTCTGACATCTAGGGAAAGAGCAGATGAGGCAACAAAAGGAAAAGGTTTTCTATTCTGGTGGTTCACAGATCAGAAAGAAAGTCAGCATGGCCAGAGTACTGAGAGCTCAGGAGAATTTTGGAAAGTGAGGTCAGAGAGGAGGGCAGGGGCCAGATCACGGAGGGGCTTGCAGGATATGGCAAAGGGCTTTGATTTAATTGAGGGAGCTGGGGGAACTAAAGCAACAAATTGGACCTAATTTGTCGTTAAAAGTGCATACTGACAAATTCGAAGACCCAGAGAGAAGGAGTACATACCTTGTTAGGAAAGCTGCACGTGGTTCAGTGGGGCCAGGGAACAGAGTGCAAGGCAGGGGAAGTCACAGTGTAGACAGTAATCCACTTTTTAAATGGAATAAAGACTGGACCCTGCCCCTAGGCACACACAGAGTCAAGACCAGAGCCCTAGGAGGATCTTGAAGTCCCAATATCAGCCACACTCTGTATCAGCCATACTCTGACTTCTGATGCAGAGTACAGAATGAGCCCCTACCCCCAACACAAACTGAACTTCAACCACACTAACAAACTAGGACTGGTCCTGTGAATACATGGACAGACCCCAGTTGAACTCTAACCCAGTCCCAACCCAGTCTGTTCTTCATTCACCTTCATTTAGGACAGCTCCTGCCAGGATCTAAATGGGGACCCCAGTAAACTGATCACTTTTTATAGTACCTGAAAATTACCCACAGGCAGCAGCTAACACTGTCCATGCTTCCCTTCACCTCACATAGAAACTGCTAACACTGTCCTTTGAGTCAGGAGCCTCCTTTATTCTTCCTGGCTCCACCCCCATACTTCATTTCATCACAGCCTGGTTTCTCCTTCACTTGGAAAATCTAATGGGAAATCCCCAACTACAAGAAACCCACACACCTGCACATATCCCCTGGTCTCCTACACTCACCTCAACGCACTGAAGGAACGTGTGTCTTTTCCTCTAGTCCTCTTCCTGAAGAGGCTGCCACTCTCTGTCTCCACCCTCTCCTTTGGGCCTCCCTGGTTGGGTATTTATTCTCTGTCTTACCTCCTCCCTCCTTCTGCTTCTCCCTTCTGGTGGAGGGAGTGCTTCCCAGAGGGTCTTTGAGCAGGTACCTCTCAGTAGCCAACTGTAGGTCTGGTGTCCTTCTTGGCTTCTGTGTCCTGGGAAAGTGTACCTCAGGGTATGGGGAAGGAGGGGCAGTGGGTAGACAGGGTCTCTAGAGTCCTCCCCAGATGGGCCCTGTGCCAGCTGGGCTATTGGCCAGTTCCCAGTGAAAAGTTATACAGGGGGATGAGTAAGGGAAGGCTAGAAGAAATTCATTTGTGTGGCCATGACCTTTGTGAGGGGTTTTTCTCTTTCTTCCCAGGCTCATCAAACTCAGCCAGAGGAAAAGCAGAATAAGCTTTCAGTGAGGTCCCATGATTAAGTATGAGCTCCTTTTCTTCTTGAAGCTTTCTCTGTACGATGCCTTCTTCCCATTGGTGGCCCCTGCTTGGGTCCTTGCTAAGTCTGGATCCCAATGGACCCATCTACCTTTCCCCAAAGCTACCTTTTCTTTGTCTCCCAGGCTCTGCACCCTGTGTCTAGCTAACTCATAACATGGATCCCTGGGGACCATACTATCTTGCACTCCCTGGCTTTGGGTTTCTGAATCTCTGGCTGAGGAAATAAGATGTGATTTCCTTAAATCTCCCCTATCTCCAACACCAGCCATATAATACCAATGCCATCTTGTTTCTCTATTAAGGGCAAAAAATAGTGAGAGAACATTTATAAAACTAGAGAACAATTTTAATGTGAAACTAAATACCTTGAATATTTAAATAAGTTTTTTAAAAGTCACGGGAACAAAAGGTATGACACAGGGAATATAGCCAATGATGTAATAGTGGTGCATGGTGACAGATGATAGCTACATTTGTGGTAAGAACAGCACAACATAGAGATGCTGAATCACCATGTTGTATACCTGAAACTAATTAAACATTGTATGTCAACTATACTCAAATAAAAAAAAAATTTTTTAAGTCTATAAATAAAGCAAAGTGAATTTTAGCTAGTTTCTCCTTGTTTTCTACTTATCAGCTTTACACCACTGTGTTAAATTTACAACACAGAGCATGCTAACTCAAACTATGCAAAAATAGACTATTTTAAATCAGGCCATTCCATCTTGAACCACATCAAAACTAGTGATGACAAGAGCTCCAGGTGCCCTGTGGAATCTGTAGCCTGACACTCACTGCCATCCCCCTTGAACTATCTTTGCTGTTTTCCTCAACGTCCCAAACTTTGACTATGTGAAGACTTAAAATATATATACATCCATACTCTGGCCAAAATGGAGTATCAAGAAGCAACATCCACCTGAAGGAACCAAGAAATGGATGATATACGTACACAATGGTTTACAAGACAGTAAGCATCAGGCAATGAAGGAGAGTAAGCCCTGAGACATGGGAAACAAGTAAGGTGAAACCCGGGGGTTTCCCCAGCTTACTGCCCTAAAAAAGCTTCATTGCAGCACAGGGGAGGAGAACCTAGGCAGAGTCCAGAGGACACCCTAAGTTAAGGAAATGGAGGCAAAGAGTTCAGGAAGATCAAGCCAGCTAGACTGGAAGAGAAAGTATCAAAGATGAAAGAGCTACACAGAGAGAGAAGTCTAGAGATGTAGAGGGTCTTCCTTCAACTGAGGTACTGATCAACACATGCAGGTGAGCAAGCTACCTAAAGATGGGGAAAGAGCTCCCTGAAAATATTAAAGGTAGCACTATCCAGTACTTACACAGAGTCAAGGACAGTGACTGTTTCCACCAGCCAGACTGAAAAACTTCAAGATTCACAGGGCACTGCATACAGAATGCAACAGGACCTTTTCTCAGTAGTGGAGAATAATGAACCTCAGACTGAGCACTGCTCTAGTCCCACCTAACAAATCTTTAAAGCAAGACCCAAATGATCAAACTATGTACAAGTAACTTGACTGATTGCCTGAACAAAGCATAAGAATACCTACCGGGCTACAAAAATATGTAGCACCAAAGAAAACTTTGCAATGTCTCGCAGGTGATCAAATTACCAGACATGCAAAGAAGAAAAATGACCCAAAATGAAGAGAATAATTAAACTGATCCAGAACTGAAACAGATATTAGAACTACACAATGAAGACATTAAGATGATAATTAGAACTGCATTAAATGGATTACAAATTTAAGTAGAAACATGAAAAATATTTTTTTACAATTGAAATCACACTTCTAGGGATAAAAACTGCAATGTATGAGATGTGAAACTCACTGGATGAGGGTATACTGTGGAAGAAATGATTAGTAAACTTGAAGACATAGCATTAGAAACTATTCAAAATGAAACACAGATAAAAAAATAATATTTAAAAAACAAATACAGGGGCACCTGTGTGGCTCAGTCAGTTAAGCATCAGATTTCAGCTCAGGTCATAAGATTATGATCTCATTGTTCATGGGTTCGAGCCCCGCGATGGGCTCTGTGCTGACAGCTGAGAGACCAGAACCTGCTTCAGATTGTGTGTCTCCCTCTCTCTCTGCCCCTCCCCCACTCATGCTCTGTTTGTCTGTTTCTCAAAAATAAATAAATGTTAAAAAAAACTTTAAAATAAGTAAATAAAAAACAAACACAGACTCATTAAGCAATGGGACAATTTCAAGTGGCCAAATTATATGTAATTGGAGTCCTTGGTGTGGGGAGGGGGAGGGATTACAAAAAATAGCAGCCAAAAGTTTTCCAAATTTGATGCAACTATAAATTCACAGATGCAAGAAGCTCAAGATAAAGATGCTTTAAGTATAAAAAAGCTGAAATAATTCATTATCAGCAGACCACATTACAAGTTATATGATAAATTCTTCGGAGTGCCTGGGTGGCTCAGTCAGTTAAGGATCCGACTCCAGCTCAGTTCACAATCTCACAGTTCAGAAGTTCGAGCCCCTCATCAGGCTCTGTGCTGACAGCTCAGAGCCTGGAGCCTGCTTCGGATTCTGTGTCTACCTCTGTCTCTGCCCCTCCCCTGCTTGCACTCTGCCTCTCTCTCTCTCTCAAAAATTAATAAACATTAAAAAAAGAAAAACAAAGAAAAAGAAACTCTTCAAGCAGAGAAAAATAATACCAAATAGAAATAATAGGCATCTACAGGGAGAAATGCAGACTGGTGAAAATTGTAACAACATGGGTAAATACATAAAGTTGTTTTCTTACTATTCAAACCTTTTTGAAGATAATTGACTGTTAACAAAACTAAATAATTTTCTGTTGGATTTATAAAATAAATAAAAGCAAAATGTACAAAAACAGCACAAAGTTTGGGAGGAGACGAATGGGAATACAGTATTATAAAATTCTTCTTCTACACATTGAATGGTTAAATGAAAGTAGGCTGTGATAAGATATATTATAAATGCTAAAGCACCATTAAAATAACAAAACAGTGACAGCTAATAAACAATAAAAGGAGATAAAACAGAACCACTGAAAGTATTCAGTTAATCAAAAAGAAAGAAAAGCAAAAGGGGGGAAAACAGATGGTACAAAGAGAAAATGGGATACCATAAGTAAAATACAGATGTCATCAAATCAGATAAAAATGTAAGATCTGACAGTATGCTGTCGACAAGGCACTCCAAACAAAAGGACACAAATAGATGAAAAGTAATGAATGGGGAAAAATATATACCATGATTACACTAATCACAAGAAAGCTAAAATGGCTTTATTAACATCAGACAATGTACATTTCAGAGTAACGTATATTACCACAAATAAAGAAGGCCACTTCATAATGATAAAAGATTAATTCATTAAGAAGAAATTTAAAAATGCTAAATATTTAGGTACCTGTTAAGAAAATTTCAAAATATTTGAAGCAAAAGTGATATAATTACATGAATAAATAGACAAATATAAAATTATAGCTAAATATTTCAATATCTCTCTCAAGAATTGATAGAACATACTTAATAGTAAAAAACTAGATATTTTCCCCCCAAGATCACAGGATAGGTATCACTTGTAGTCACAATGTCCTGTCATTTCTTATCAATACAATAACAAACAAACAGATTAAGTAAATGTATGCAAATTGAAATGAAAGAGGTAAAACTGTCTTTATTCACAAACAACATGATCATCTATGTAGAAAAATCTAATGAAATATACAAAAAAACTTGTAGAAATGATTGAGTTTAGCAAAGTGCAAGATTCAGGGTTAATATAAAGAAATCAGTTACAGTTCTCTATACTAACATAATGGATGACCATAAATTTTAACTAAAAAATACCATTTATAATAGCATCAAAATATAAAATACAGATAAATTTGGTGAAAGACATGATAAATCTGTACAATGAAAACTACAAAACATTTCTGAAAGAAACCAAAGACCCTAAAACTGAAGATATATACTTTGTTCATGAGTTAGAAGACACTAATTAACAATGTTAATTCTCTCTAAATTGACCTATATTAATGTAGTACAATTCAAATCAAAATTCTAAAAGACTATTTTATATAAATGTTTAAACTGCTGCTAAAATTCCCATGAAAGACCACCTTTGAAAATAAGGAACAAAGGGAAAGGATTGACAATACTGATTACAAGATTTCTTATAAAGCTGCAGTAGTCAAAACAATGTGGTATTGACATAAAAATAGAAAAATAGGCCAATGAATCAGTCCAGAATTAGACCCCACACATATATAGATAAATGATTTTCTACACTATATACAAAAGCTAACACAAAATAGATCACAGAGCTAAACGTAAAACCTAAAACTATAATGCTTCTAGGGGGAAAAAGAATAATGTTTTTTGTGTATGTGTGACTGTGGTGATGAGTTTTTAGATATGACATCAGAAGTGTGTGCTATGAGGGGCACCTGGGTGGCTCAGTAGGTTAAGCATCCAACTTTGGCTCAGGTCCTGATCTCTCAGTTCATGGGTTGGAGCCCCGCGTCAGGCTCTGTGCTGACTGCTCAGAGCCTGGAGCCTGCTTCGGATTTCGGATTCTGTGCCTCCCTCTCTCTCTCTGCCTTTCCTTGTTCATGTTCTGTTTCTCTCTCTCTCTCTCTCTCTCTCTCTCTCTCTCTCTCTCCCAAAAATAAATAAGCATTAAAAACTTTTTTTAAAAAAGTGTGTGCTATGAAACAACAACTTGATAAACTGGACTTCACCAGTTAGAATGTTTGATGTTTTATAAAGATGCTTAAGAGAAGTAAAAGACAAGTCACAGACTGGGGGAAATGTAAAGTATATACCTGATAAAGGACTTACATGCAACATATATTTTAAAAAATTCAAACTCAACAATAACAAAACAAACAACCCAATGGAAAAGTGGCAATGATTTACAGATGGCAAATAAACACATGAAGAGATGCCAACATCACTATTTATTAGGGTAATACAAATTGAATCACAATGAGATACTACTACAGATCTACTAAAATGGCTAAAATAAAAAATACAGACTACACCAAATGTGGGCTAAGATGCCAAAAAAGTATCAGTCCCATACACTATTAGTGGAAATGTAAAATGGTACAACCATTCTGGAAGACAGTTTGGCAGTTAAAAAGTTAAATATATACCTCCAGTATGATCTAGCCATTTCATTCCTAAATATTTACACAGGAGGGAAAAAAAACCACATGTCCATACAAAGACTTATATGTTCATAGCAGCTGTATTTGTTTCCAATTCTGGAAACATCCTAAATGTCCAACAACAGGTGAATGGATAAACAAACTATGGCATAATTATATAATAGAATGTTACGTAGCAGTAAAAAGAATTAAGTTACTTATACATGCTGCAACATGGATGAATCTCAAAATAATTGTGCTGAGTAAAATAAGCCAGGCAAGAAAAGGAGTACATATTGTATGATTCTATTTATATAAAACTCTAGAAAATGCAAACTAATGTAGCATAAAGCATTTCAGTGGTTGCCTGGGAACTGGAGCAGGGAGTGACCAAGAGAGATGGGAATGAAGGATTTTAAAAGGGGTATAAGGAAACTTTTGGGGGTAATGAGTATGTTCACTATCTTGACTGTGGTGTGGTTTTATGGGTGTGTACATGTCAAAACTTATCAAACTGTACACTTTTTAAATTTTGTAAGTTTATTTATTTTGAGAGAGAGAGACAGAGAGACAGAGAGAGTGAGCAGGGGAAGGGCAGAGAGAGAGGGAGAGAGAGAATCCCAAGCAGGCTCTGTGCTCACAAACTGTGAGATCAGGACCTGAGCTGAAACCAAGAGCCAAAACGAAGTCGGACACTTAACTGACCTTAACCAACTAAGCCACCCAGATGCCCCTCAAACTGTATACTTTAAATGTGTGCCATTTATTGTATATCAATTACACATCACTAAACTATTAAACATTAAACTAAATACAGCTGAAGGCTGGAGGCAGAAAACACCTAAGTTCCTGTACCACAGGTCTTACATGGTTGAAATGTCCAAGGTCAGATGCTATGGCAGCCATGGAGGTGTGACGTTCAAATCTCCTTCACAAAAGCCTGCTGCTGGGGGCACAGCTGATTAACAGTGCCGGCTGCTGCCTCTCTGGCTCTACCACCATGTAAGCAGAAAGGTCACACTTGTACAGGCTACCCCCAGCAAATGACTTAGTACTGACTCATTCCTGCCAATGTCGGAGTCTTCCAAGGAGCACCCTTTGCTTGGGGATGCTTCTTCGGCCTGAACAAAACTTCCTCAGAACCACACTTCTGAACCAACACATTTCCTGGAAACAGGAATCCAAGATCTAGTTAGATATCTAGAAGCTGACAGCCCGATGGATTGGATGCTCCAATCACGGAGACATTCAACAAGATCCTAATCCTTCCAGATTTGTCAGGGATTGAAGGCCCTAAGGAGTTATTCTGCTCACCTGCCACCCTGTGAGAACATATGGAGGACCCGTGAACGGATCTCCTTGGTTTTGGCTCCATAGACAACAGGGTTGACCACAGGTGGTAGTAGCAAATAGATATTAGCCATAATCACATGGAGCAGGGAGGTAGGGCCCCCCAGCCTGTGCACCACTGAGAGCCCAATGAGGGGCACATAGAAGACCAGGACAGCACAGAGATGGGAGATGCAGGTACTGAAAGCCTTGAGTGCTGCCCCCTGAGAAGCCAGCTCCAACACAGTCTTCAGGATAAGAACGTAGGAGAAGCCAATGAAGAGGGAGTCCACACCCATGACTGAGAGGATAATGAAGAGTCCATATACTACATTGACCCTGGTGTCAGAACAGGACAACTTCATAATATCTTGGTGCAGACAGAAGGAGTGTGTGACCATATGTGTTTGGCAGTATGACAACCGCTTCAGGATGAAGGGCAGAGGGAAGAAGAAAACAAATCCCCTGGTCAGGGCAGCTAGTCCAATCTTGGCCACAGTAGGCCCTGTGAGCACAGAAGCATGCCGCAGTGGATGACAGATGGCCACAAAGCGGTCAAAAGCCATAGCCAGCAGGACAGCTGACTCCATGGCTGACAGAGCATGGATAAGGAACATCTGGGCCAGACAAACATTGAATCCTATCTCCTGGATGCCTGTCAGGAAGAGGCTGGCCATCTTGGGCATGGTGACAGAAGACAGGACTAGGTCAATAGTGGAAAGCATGGCCAGGAAGAGGTACATGGGCTCATGCAGACGCCTTTCCACACGGATGATGAGGACAATGGCCAGGTTTCCCAGGGTGGCCATGGCATACATAAAGCACAGGGGGAAAGCCAGCCAAAAGTGTATGTCACGCCCCAGGCCAGGGATTCCCACCAGCAGGAAGTATGCTGGATGGACCAGAGTTCCATTTGGAGTGGCCCTGACAGGAACCAAGAGCTGAGGCTTCTGCATGCCAGGTCCAGGGTCTACATCAGGGAAAAGAAGAAACAGCATTAAGTCATAACTCAGAGGAGAGAAAGGACTTACAAGGAAGGGCACTGGAGTCATGATGGTAGCAAACAGAAGATTAAATACTTGCAATTCTGAACTCCAGCCTCTCTGTGCTCTGATTCTCTTTATACTCACTTCCCTGGAGAATCCCATTAGTGTCAGTGTGTGACGGCCCACTCAGAAAACATGCAACAGCTCTTCTTTGCCAGAGCCGAAGCTGTGGACTGGGACACTGCTCTTAACTACTTCTCCAACACAGCAGACCTGCCCAGAAGGTTCCACACTGACCCTAGCTCTTCTAGTGCACGTGAGGTTACGGTTGGTTTGGGTCCAGAGTGTGAGGCTTAGCCTGCAGTTGCCTTTAAGACCCACCCTAGTCTGATTTATGGCAGAAAGCAGGGGTTCGGTCTGGTACTGGCTTCAAGAGACAGACTTGTGTTTAGGCCCAAGGAGCATTTCTCAAACTTCCCTGAAAGACTCATCTGAAGCAGTTATTGAGAAGACGATCCCCCATGTCTCACTCCAGGCCCAGAGAATCAGAATTTCCAGGGCAGGAAGTCGAGGAATCTGATTAAGGACAGTATCCCTTCTCCCCTGGTGATTTTTGTTTTAATCAAAGAAATTTGTGGAAAGCAGTTCTGGTGTTCTGGGAGGTAGGGAGATGGGGCTAAAGAAAGATTATCATTTTCAGCCCCCAACAAAGAATAGAACAGAATTTTTCATCAGGATCTCTGGACACCTGCATGACAGTCAGTCCCAGATTGTGCTTGGGTGGGGTATGACACGGAAACCAGATGCAGCTGAGACGTGGAAAGAAAAGCAGTCCATGCTGCTGCTGGTGCTAGGGGGTGAACACAGGCACATCCCCCCTTTCTGCCACTCCTCTCCCTGGTGATCACATAACCACCAGGCTCAACTTCCTTTCTCTCACATACAACCCTGTGCTAAGCTTCTGTCCTGAAAACCAACCCTATAACCTGCTGCCTCCTCATTTTTCTACTTGGATAGCCTATGGGCTTACGCTCATCTCGTCCCAAATAGAACCCCTTCCAAATCCAGTTCAGGGCAGCTACTCCCATCTTTATTTTTCTTCTTTTACCTCCACACGTGATTTTACTTTTCCAACTACTCTATGATGACCTCTCCTCTTGTTTAATACACCCGCCTTCCCTCCCAACCTCATTATATCATCCACTCTGCTCTTATTATGAAATGAGCTTTCTAACTCACCCCCCTGCCTCTACACCCAGATATTTCAATCTACCTTCTGCATCACTGCCATCTAAACAGCAAAACCAGACATGTCAGGCTCTGTCTAGCAAGTTACTGGTGGCTCCCATAGCCCTCTAAGTTGAAACCACTTGGGCTGCATTCAAGGCCCTTTACTGGGTGGCTCCGACTTCACTTTACAGCGCAGCTTCTCAATTTCCTTTTTCATTACTAATCACCACCACCACACATGTATTTGTCCCACACACATAATTTCCTTGGATAAATTCATTCCCCTTGCCTTGTTTCTTCAGTGAAGTGTAGGAGGCTGGAACTGGGGATTCCTTCCTGGCTCAAGCTATAGACAAAGTTTGGAATGGGCCTCACAGTGTTTGAAGAAAATCCTCTCTGGGTAGATCACTGAACAAGGTCTGGGAGCCCGGGCCGCTGTAATCTGGGAAGTGCGCGCGCACAGACAGACCTCTCCAAGCAGCCAAGCAAGCTGAGCAGAGGCCGGCTTCCCCCAGCAATGAATTGTGGCTGGATCTCCTGGTCTAGCTCCCCGCTCTGGGCTGATTCTGGCTCACTCACCAATAGTGCCTCCGCCCAAGGCCACCGCGCAAATATAGTTTCTCCGGGGCTCTGGGGAGCGTGAGGGATGATGAAGGATGAATTCCTCGGGGCTCCCTAAGAAGCCGCACTTCACTCAGGCAGCCAAGGAAAACTGCGCCCTAAACTCCTACCCAAAGTAGCTTCGCTCTATTACCATTTATCCTAAGGCTCAGGAAACTGAAGAGAAGGCAAGTGCCATGGGATAGAGAAGGGATGATCTGTGCTGGAAAAAAGGAGCAACTGAACGGAGGCAACAGCATGCACCAGAAAGCGCACAGCCGCTGATAATCTTGCTCAGGCTCCCAAATTCCCTATCCAAGGGTGGTGGGGGAGCACACGGTGAAGCCTCTTGCTTCTTGATGCTGCCCCCTCGTGGTCTGGTGGGGAAGCTGCAGCCTCGCGGATGATGGGCTGTGGCTCTGAGGATGACTCTTCAAGGACCAAGGACATAACTCCTTGGTCTTGAATTTGAACCCCTTCCATTGCATCTTAGCTCTCCTTTCCTTTCAAACTAACCCTTTCTTCTTTGATCCACTAATCATAGCTCACTTGTCCCCCCAGAAATGGGACAATGTACGGTGGTTCTTTAAATGTGGGGCTCTGTCAGGAAACATTTGTGTCCAAACTGGGGTCCAACTATTTGCTCATGGTACAACTAGGCTTAACCTCAGTTTGACGAAAAATAAAATGAGATATTAGCAATTCTCCAGTGAATGTTCGTGTTCATTATTATTACTCAAAACAACTGGAAGAGCCAATGAAGTATGAGGAAATTTGGCTGAGATACTGCTACAACAGTCAGAGGAAGAAAATACATTGGGAAGAAGGAGTGGAAAGCAGTACAGAAGGCTGCTGGGAGATCAAGCACTGTAGGACTGAAAGTAAAAAAATTCACTTGATACCTTGAGAAAGGCTTGTGGGAAGAGAATCTTGAATGCAGCAAGTAAGGAGTAAGTGGGTTGAAAGGAAAGGGAGAAAGTGGATGTAGACATCTCTTTGAAGAGGTTTGCATGTGAAGAGAAGGACTGAAATGGGCAATACATGTAGAATCGATAGTTCTAAGGAGTTTTTAAATGTGTATTTTGGAGGTACAAGAGATTGAACACAAGTACATGTGATGGAGTTAGTGCAGAAGCTCCATGTTCCCAATATTCATAGAGTTCAGATCATTTAGGGCCTCCTAAGCCAAGAATTTGAGTATATCCTCAGCCAGAGCTCTCCATTGTTGGGTGGACCCTTTAACGCCGTTTGCATTGAATTTCAATTTTCTGATTTGTTTTCTTTATTTCTTATGAAAAATACTGGAACAATACTATAGGGATATGCTATTATTTTTAAAGTCATATCATGGTCTATCTTACTCTGGAAGATACTATTCTTATTCTTCTAACAAGTGAAAAAATGTTTGAAAAGTTCCTGTGAAAAATCTCCATTCAAAAATTGTGGCAGCTTGGTCCTTGCTGTTGCTACCAAAAATTTAAGGGGACCTTCTCATTAAACATGCCTCAATTGAAGTAATAAATAGAGTTGAGAATTATGAATTAACATCAACAAAAGGACAGGTATTAAGAGTGAATGAAAGAGGACCATAAATCTCCTCTTAAAATATGTGCATCAGTATCCATCCCCCCTGTAAAAATAGACAAAAGATCTCATCATGAGTATGAAAAATAATCTCATAATGTTAAATGCTTTAAGTGAAATAAAAAGAAAAGAGAAAATTAGTCCCACCAAGATTAGGGTCAGGAAAGGTCTTCCTAAGGAAGAATGTTTAAACAGATACCTGAAGCTAAAAATTCATCAGAACCAGGGAGTGGGATGAGTATTCTTACTATGGAGAAAAACATATGAAAGCTGACGGGCGAGAGAAAGCATGACACATTGAAGTGGTGAGATAATTTCACTGCATCTGGGACTTAGCAGGCAAAAGATGGAGGTAGAGTGTTTGGAGATGGGGATGGAGAGGTGCACCAAGGTGGCTCATGGAGTCCTTATGAGCTGGTTTGGGGAGTATGAACTTCATCCTGGCATTCTAACATCAATGAGAAGATGCTACAGACTGACTCATGTTTGAAAGATCATACTAGCCACAGCATGGACAGTAATTGGTAGGAAAGATCTTAAGTGGGGCCGATCAGTGAAAAAGTTATTCCGATCACCTAGACAAGAGATTATCTTGGTTTAAACTGGAGTAAAGGCAAAGGAGATGCAGAAAAATCTACAAGGAAATCTCTCCAGTAAGAAAGTGTTCTCTTGTTTCCAAGGTATTCAAATTCCATTTGCAAATGAGTAATGCCATTGTTTTTTTGTTAAAAGATAGTGATGGATGTGTTGATACAGAGCCACAAATACTCACATTGAAAGAAAGCATGGTTTTACCTGAAGATAAAAATGATTTCTTGTGTTAACAACCTGTAATAAGGCAAGAAAAAGAAACATATCATATGAAATTTAGAAAAAATAATAAATCATTATTTGTGGATTAGTGATGGTATATGTATAAAAATCCAAAAGAATCCATTCGTAAGTAATTTGAATTAATAAGTAACTACATAAAGGTTACCAATTAGATAATTAGAATTAATAAGTATATAAAGGTTGCTGAATACAGGTTAATGGACAAAATTCCAGTGTATTTATTTATAAAATAGACATGATTTTTTTTAAATCATTTACAATGGCATAGAAAAATCACATGTCTAAGAGTAAATCTAACAAAGGATATAGAGGACCTTCTACATAGAAAACCAGAAAATATCCTTAAGAGAAACTGAAGAAGACCTAAAATAAATGGGGGGGGGGAGAACCTATGTTCCTTTATAGGAAAAGTCAATAATGTGAAGAATTTAATTATCTCCCCAAATTTTTCTACAGATTCAATGCAATCTTAATAATATCCTAAAAGCTCATTTTGCAGAACCTGATAAGTTTAATTAAAAATTTATAGCAAAATATAAATGGTTAAAAATAGCCACAACACTCTTAAAGAATAGAACTAACATGCGGGGTGCCTGGGTGGCTCAGTCAGTTGAGAGCCCAACCTCAGCTCAGGTCATGATCTCACGGGTTCATGGGTTCGAGCCCCGCATGAGGCTCTGTGCTGACAGCTCAGAGCCTGAAGCCTGCTTCAGATTCTGTGTTTCCCTCTCTCTCTTCCCCTCCCCTGCTCGTGCTCTGTCTCTCTTTCAAAAATAAATAAACATTAAAAAAAAATAGAGCCAACATGGGAAAACTTGATAGATCAAATATCAAGACTTATTATAAAGCTATAATAATTATGAAAGTGTGATACTGGTGCAGGATGGACAACTGGGCCAATGCTAGAAATAAAAGCCCAGAAGCACACCTACTGATTTACAGCCAGTTGTTATATGACAATGGTAGCACTATGTGACAATGAGGAAAGCGCCCACATGCAAGTGTGTGTGGGGGGGGGGGAGGGTGGAGTGGGGGTGGCAGACAGAGAGGAAGACTGAGAGAATCCCAAGCAGACTCTGAGCTGTCAGCACAGAGCTGGGGCAGAGCTGGATCCTACCAACTATGAGATCATGACTTGAGCAGAAATCAAGAGTCTGACACTTAACCGACTGAGCCACCCAGGCACCCCAAGGAAAGGAGGCTACTTTTAGTAAGTGGTACCAGAACTGCTGAATATCCATATGGAAAAAGTTAAACTTGAACCCTCATCTCGTACCACTCACAAATATCAATTTTTTGTAAACAGAAGTATAAAAGGCAAAGCAATTAAATTTTCCAAAGTAATATAAAAGAATATTTTCATGACCTCAGGTAAAGATTGATTTCTTAATGCCAGCTAATTCATTCATGAATATTTACTTATATGTGACACGTACTCTTCTAATTGATGGAAATATATCAGTGAACAGAACAGGTAAATGCTTTTGTGGAGCTTACATGCTAGCCACTATGATTTAGCATTACTTTGCAAATATATCTGTCTAGATGCATGCCAAATAGTTTCATTTTTCTTAGGGTTCAGAAATTTCATCTGAAATTATCTAGGTATGGATCTTTCATTTTATGAATGAGCAAGCATCTTTAAACTTGGGTCTTTAGCTTATGGAAATTTTTTCCTAGTTATTTCCTTGACTATTGTTCATTCCATCTATTCCATCCCCTCCTTTCTTTCCTGCTGGAATGCTTATATTTGCCCTCCATGTCTCTTGTCTTTTCTTGACCAAGTTTATACATTTGCTGAAAAACAAAGAACTATGCATGATAGACTTGAGCTATTTACCCAGAACACTGTTGCAAAAAGAAATGGCTGTTCTGCTTCTATTCAGTTTCTTTCTTTTTCTTTCTTTCTTTTTCTCTTTTTTTTTCTTTTCTCTTTTCTCTTCTTTTCTTTTCTTTTCTTTTCTTTTCTTTTCTTTTCTTTCCTTTCCTTTTCTTTTCTTTTCTTTTCTCTTTTAATTTACACCTCAGAGTTTTAGGGATTCAAGAAAATGCTCCTATCTCTTCCCCCTCTTGGTACAACACCAACTAAACTTTCCCTACAAAATTTGCACACTCTGCTTTATTGTCATTATTTCTAACCAGTTGCTATTGTTTACACATTGCTTTTCTTCTATAGCCATCTTTTTATTTTAAGACAGGATTTTCTCAGCTCTCACTGATGTTACACATTCATTTTTTTTAAGGTTCTCTCGTTTCTTCCCTGTTTTTTACTGGGCCATTTGATTTCTCATATTTGTTATCTTTTTTTCAAGCTCTGATATTTTTCCACATTACTAGCTTCCTTTTATCTGCTCATGGTTATGAATTATGGTTTGACAAATCACTGGTCTTAGCTGACGCAGGTTCTCATAATGTTCTGCCTTTTCAATGAACAGTAGGTTGGGCCTTTTCTTAGGAAGGTTATGAGAAACCTTCTGGCCAGAACACCCATGGAGACATGAGGCAGAGTTCTTTCCACAGGTGCCAAATACTGGAGGCTCTGAAGTGAGGGCCTCCCAACATGGTTTCATGAGAGCTTTCCCCCAAAGGAGGTCAGCTGCTTTCTACCATATTCTCAATAGATCCACAGGAATCCCAAATTTTAGAATGAATTTTCCTCTCTTTTGTGTGACAGGATTGTATATTCTTGTTAAATTTTATTTTCTTAGTTGAATTTTTTGACATACAAAGTTAGAAAGTGGAAATCAAAGTTATGTTGCCATCTTCCCAAAACCCTCTTGGGTGCAATGTTGAATCTTGATCTTCCCTTAGCATTATTTCATAACGGCCTTCTTTTTACCGCACAGTCTTGCATGGTACAGAGCTCTAACTTCTAAGACCATGTTTCACAGTGCTGGCTGAATAACTATCACTGAGGGCAGTATTTCAAAGCTCTAAATCATCTATTATTCTCATGCATACTCACAATTGATAAAAATGATCTTAAAAGTTGGGGTGTCAAACCCTAAAAGACTTTAAGGGAAACTGTGCCTGATCACAGTATACCCATAAGAATCTTATATATTGCTGGAAAGAGCAATGGGCACAATGAAGACTGAAATTCCTTAGTGTGGAATTTTTTGTTAATGGAAGAAAAAAAGGGATTATAAATATAACTGAACAGGTATACATATTTTCTTGATTTCAAACTCTTCAAATCACACTGGGGTACATAAGCTCATGAGTGACCATTTGGTAATAAACTTTGTGGCTAAACAATTTACTGAAAATTCCAAGTCCCTGTTCCCTGGTATACTTTCATATCTAAACATGTCAGTCTCCATCTTAAAACTTCACTGTGGCTTCAGATAAAGTCAAAACTCAAACTTCTTAGCAAGGAGAATGAGCCCTGCATGATCTCTCCAGAATCTCTCTTCTTATTCATGTTCTATGGGACCTCTGTGGCTTTGCAGGAATATCTTTTTGAGTCTATATATGACTATTTCCAGGCAGAATTAGAACTCCATTTTTACTGTTTATACTGTATTAATCATCTGTGTCCTTCAGGTCACATCTCTGCAGACTGGGGAAGGAGCATAGGACTATCCCACTTTGCAAGACCATTTGTAGGCAGTGCAAAGCCCCTCATATTTAGGTCTCAAACTGAAAATGGTACCACATACATAAGATCTTGATTTGTGGAGTCAGGGATTTGCCTTGGAAGGCAGGGAACCTCTCCATTACATCAAATGGTAAGAGTGGAGTAATTCTAAGTGGGCCAAGGGTGAATTAACCCCAAAGTAGCTAGAGATTTAGTGAGGTTATTTTAGGCCGCTAAGATGTTACTACAATGAAGTAGTAAATAGCACTATATATGTTTCCCCAAATTTTGGTGGTTTTCTTCTCCTTCTCCTTCTTTGTAATCTCCTTTAAGTTGTATCCAGGATGGAGGTAGAACTAACTTCTAAGGAACTGCATATCTTGTCCAAAATCTGTCTCTAAACATTGACTATGCATCAAAAATCACACTTGGTTCATTTATTAGTTACATCCTAATCAAAGCTGTGTATTTCAGAGATCTGGAATGTGGTTCCAAGAATAATAAATGTCATTAGTAAGCAGATAAAGAAGCAACCTTATTTTGAATTGCAGGGGGGCAAGAGCTGTGAATAAAATTATCATAAATCCTCAGGCCAATAAATAATTAAAAGAAATCTATAACAAGAATGTCATTGCTTTGGGTGGTGCCTGGATGGCTCAGTTCATTGGGCATCTGACTCTTGATTTTGGCTCAGGTGATGATCTCACAGTTCATGAGTTAGAGCCTCGCATCGGGCTCTGCACTGACAAAATAGAGCCTGCTAGAGATTCTCTCTCTCCCTCTCTCTCTGCCCACCCCCCACTCTCAAAATAAATAAATAAACATTTTTTAAAAAGAATGCTATTGCTTTGGTAATCAATTGGCTTAGAAACAATAGTGGCAGCTGTATACTCATCCATCTTAGCAGGTAAAATAGTGACAGTGTGTATTAATGAAGAGAGAGAGGGATACCTATGAACTTTAGAAATGGTAATAGACAAACTAAGGGTGTGTCAGGAATTGAAGGAGGAGAGTATCCTCCTTTGGAGTTGAGTTGAAAAAGCAAATGAGGGAGCACTGGAGAACATTTTGATCCAGTAAATGTGTTGCTCATACAAGTGGTAGAAAAGATATGTTGCTAATGTTAGAAGTTTAAAAAAACAACAATATGGACCTGCTTGAAATGATAGGAAGCAAAAAAAAGAGGGAAATGCAATAGTAAAGGAAGTTAGAGTCATAGCTTACTAACCATGAACAGAGGTGACAACATTTATAGAAGTTCTGGAAAATACAAAAGCTCGATGAGAAAAAGCAAGAATATAGGAAGACATAGCTAGACCAAAATAGGCCTCTCTGGGTCCCGGAAAGCTTAGGTTCTGGAAGAAAATACTAGCTCTGGTTCGGGAACTAGCTGTCATGATTTGTCTAGCTCGTGAATGTAAAGAATAATGAAAAACCTCCCAAGAAGGCCAGACTCACAGGAATCCCAGGCCAGTAAGTAGCTGTGGTAGCCACTTTGGAGAGAGCTGGAGTCTTTGGAATCCCACAGCAGATACACAGAAATACAAAGAAAAAAGCAGATAACAAGGACTGTGGGAAATGTTGGGCCCTCACCTTTGCTTGAAATTTGTTTTTGTTGAATATCATGCATCCTGCTCAAAAGAAAGTAGATAGTGTATCCTTAGATAAGGCATACTCTCAATGTTGCATCTGGGATGTTTGGAAAGTATGGGGACAAAGGAAAGGGAAAGGAAAATGTAGTGGTTTTATAACATACATACTGATAATTAGGAGAAGAATGATACACTGAAAATTTCTAAATTGAGAAAACAAAAGTTTTTCATATACCATTCTCCTCAAAAAGAAGACTGTTTATATAAATTTTTTTTCACCTCACATTCTGTGGGAATCAGCATCACTCCCAACTTCTTAATTAGAGACACTCCTGAGTCTAGCTCTAGACACTAAATAGACACATTTTGACAAAGAGAACAATTTTGAAAACTTGAAACCATCAATCTTTTGTTTTTTCCCTCATTTTTTCCTTTCTGCCTCCTCCATAGATAAGATTATATTTCTCTTTAAGGACCTATGATGGCAATGTGGCTCTGAACTTCTTTTTGACTAGGGAAATGCTATTGTACAACATGGTGACTACATTTTGTTCTGAGAATTCATGTGTGTTTTCTAAATTTTATGAATATAGAGTTAGTGTTTGTGGTGGAAATTTGTCATTCATTGCAGCCACTCATCATTGGATTGATCTTTCTGTGTTTCAGGAATTTCCCTCCTTATGATTCTATATCTCCCCAAGATGAAAACCATAAAGTCACCTTCATGGCTAATTAATTGGTTTTTCTACCATAACAAAAACTCCAAAATCACAGGAGCTTACAACAAACATTTTTTATTCATTTGTTATGGCCTTGGCTGCAGGCAGTCTGCTGGGACTCTGATCCACAGGTCTTCTCATCCAGGACTCAAGCTGAAGGGGGAGTTCCTTTCTGGGACATGTCTTTACTGTGGCAGAGGGATAATACGAAGAAGTAGTGTGAGCGTATCTTATAAATGGTCTGTAGGAAACTGAAACACTTCCTTAGCTCCCATTCCAATGATCCATGACAGCCACATTGCCAAGTCTGATAATGGCCTGGGGAAATATTCTCCATCTCTCAGGAGGCACTGTGAGTCATAAGACCTTGGATGGGGTTGAACACTGCCCTAACAAGAAAATAGATGAGAACAATATTCCAATCTACTACTGTGTGTGGAAGCATGTGATCTAAGTGCTGTCAATCATGCAAACCTGCAAGAAGTAGATTCAGAAGCTAAGAACACAAAAAAGCAGATGCCACACTGAATCATTCAGGTGAAAATTATTAATAGAAGAATCCATCTTCCAGAGAAAGCAGAGGTAGAGATTCTAGTGACAGTTTCTAGTGCCAATATGGGAACTAAAATATGAGCTGGCTATGTTCAATGGAGGTAGTAGTGACATTTCTACAGAGTAACTTAATGATGTTCCTGCCTGCATCACCAATGAGCTACCTAATACTGCTTAGTAAGTCCTTTCTCTGATTAAAATATGTTTCTGATACTTTCAACCCCTACTATTAGTCAGCATTTTGGCTGGCTGGTTCCTAACTCAACCTTCTGCTACCCATGTCCAAGGCAATGAGTTTGGCCAAATCCCTCTAAACTCTATTATGCTCTGATAAAGCAACTACATCAATTTAATCTTTTCTACTATAGACATATGCCTTCTTTTCCATCACCTGCTGAATAATTCCACAATTACATAGTTGGCCACAAAATATTTTCCCAAAGCAAGGTTGTAATGGCATTTAAAAAATAAATTCTCGGGGCACCTGGGTGGCTCATTCGGTTAAGCGTCCGACTTCAGCTCAGGGTCATGATCTCACAGCTTGTGGGTTCGAGCCCCGCGTCGGGCTCTGTGTTGACAGCTCTGAACCTGGAGCCTGCTTTGGATTCTGTGTCTCCCTCTCTCTCTGCCCTTCCCCCGCTCATGCTCTGTCTCTCTCTCAAAAGTAAATAAACATTAAAAAAAAACTTTTTAAAATAAATTCTTATACATTGTGGTCATAAAATAATAGCAAGCCTAAAAAAAATTACAGTTGACCCTTGAACAATGTGGGGGTTAAGGGCATTAGCCACCCCATACACCCTGCACAAATACCCACATTTAACTTTTGACTCCCCCAAAACTTAACTACTAATACCCTACTGTTAGCCAGAAGCCTTACCAATAACATAAACAGCCGACTGACACATATTTTGTATGTTACATGTATTATACACTGTATTATTCTTACAATAAACTAAACTAGAGGAGAGAAAACGTTATTAGGTAAATTATAAGAAGATAATACACTTACAGTAGTATAGTGTAAACAACCCAGGTATAAGTGGACCTGCACTATTCAAATTCATGCTGTTCAAGGGTCAACTGTACTCATATATTTAAAACTTCACTTATGGTGATCATAGCATAACATACAAACTTGTCGAATCACTGTGTTGTATACCTGAAACTAATGCAATGTTGTGTGTCAACTAGACTTCGATTTAATAAAAAGAAAAAAAAAACCTAATTCAACAATTTCTGGAGAAAACTACATTCAAAACTGTAGTTATAGTTTATTTAATGACAATGAAAGCATCATTACAATTTATGGGATATATAGCCTGACACAAATTTAGAGAAAACTTTATGCGCCCAATAAATAAACTAAAAACTAATGCAAAAAGTGAAAAAAAAGAAAAGAAAATGGGCAAAAGTAAAATAAAGAGTAATATAATAGGAATAACATCAGGAAAAAAGAAAGTTAAAATAACCATAAATTAACAGCTTCCTTGAGTGAAATGACAAATTAGACCTTTGGCAATAAAGGTAAGTCTCTCAGGGGAAAAAAAAAAAAAAAGTAGTGGTAAATGCATAATATTAGCTATCATAATCAAGAAAAAGTCTAGAAATGAAGAAAACTCAAAATTAAGATAATACGTTTAATTTGGATTGCTGGACCCAATTTCAACCTGTGAAGGAGTGGAAGAGGTTTTTCCACAGGAACAAGCAATTCTCAAACACATACAGGGCGAGAATTCAACTCAGTTCTAACACTATCCACCCCAAAACAAGCATCAGATCCATAGGTTAAGGGTTCAGTCCTACAAGACCGGCCCCCTCTACCCCCCCAGCCCCCCAACACACACACAGGTTGTTACCTGTGCTACTACCTACTGGCTATAAACCAGAGGTCCTCTTTGGGTTCAACTAATTTGCTAGAGCAGTTCACAAAACTGGATTACTGATTTATCATTAAAGCATATAACTCAGAAACAGCCATATGAAAGAGATGCACAGGGCAAGCTACAGAAAAGGACACAAAGTTTCCATTTCCTCTCCAGGGGCGCGACTCTCCCAGCACCTCCACACATTCACCAACCCAGAAACTTTCCCAACTCTGTCCTCTTGGGTTTTTATGGAGGCTTCATTACAGAGGCATGACTGATTAAATAAATCTTTGGCCACCAGTGATTGATTCAACCTCTAACCCTTCTCTCTTCCCCTGGTGATCAGAGGTAGGCCAGAGGGCAAGACTGAAACTTACAGCCCTCTAACTGTAGGTTTTCTTGGCAACCAGCCCCCATCCTTAGGTGAGGTCCAAAAGTCATCTCATTAACATAACAATAGACGCCTTTGTGGCTCTCATCACAGAGAAAATTCCAAAGGTTTTAGGAGCCAAACATAGGAAAGACCAAACATATATTTCTTATTATAAATCACAATATCACAACTTTGCATAATTGTACATTCATAAATCATGGAAACACTGATACTGAGGAAAACTACTTACTGAAACATTCAAAATTTAAAGAAATCTAAATAGATACCAATACAATGAACTGTAAAGCTATTTCTTATTATTTTTTAATCCAACATAACACGAAGATCAAAACCATTAACAGTATTTGTATGACTCGTTCTGCAGTCAACCATCCAGACTCCTTCCTGACTGTTATATGCAACTATCACCAGTATAAATATATCTTGGTAACTATAAATAAAACATAATATAAAAATGTATTCTTTTTAAAACATCACACATACACAACACACATACATGTGCTGTACTTCCATTCATGGCATCTCATGCTGAAGCCACACCGAAGTAGGTCTTCTTCCTACTATTGCTCCTTTCCTTTGCTTCTACAGCTGCTCCCTTCTCTACATCCTGTTCTCAGTCCCTTGGGATGCCTAATAGCTAATACACACTCTTAGAGACTTCCTAATCACTTTCACTGGCCTCCAGTGACTCAGGAGCACTTCGAAGAAGGCTCTCCACCTCCTCTAGACAGAATTCTAGGTGTTAGCTTCTAGGCTCCTCTTGCCCCTCCATCCCTGACTCTCTTCCCCAGACTAAGTGAGAGTGTTAACAAAGGTCTGCTCTGAGCTGGGATTTCTTCCCTCTTAGCTTGGGCTAACGCTGAGTGGATGGGGGAGGGAAACCCTAACTTCCCTACTTTGACCCTGGGTAAGTGTGAGCTTTGCTTTCTGGAAACTGACGACAACTGAAAACACTGGAGGAGCAGGAGGTCTTACTCTATTATAAGAGGTCGAGAACGAGACTTCTGAGGTACAGTGGGGCAAGTATCCATTGTCTGAGAGACACTTCTCTTAGCCTCCACCCATCACAGCTTTTCCTTCTGATTGTTATGCCAGTAGCAGAGGCAACTATCTCCTACCCTCTAAAGTTCAAGCCTAAGCTTGAATGAAGCCTAGTGAGGCTTCAGGGACTGTACCAGCTTCCCTGCCCCTTCCTTAGCCCCACTTCCTCAATGCCCTCACTTCCTTCCCTGCCTCCCAATCAGTTCTCAGTCTTTGCTTTTCCTATGGTAACATTCTTCTCCCACAGCATAGACACGATCTTACAGCTAGCCACTCACCTTGTCCTGATCTGTCTTGGATTCAGGCAGAGGATTGCAGTCTGCAGTTATAGCCTTGCAATGTCTCCAAAACAGAGCCTCGCCTGCATACACGTGTCTGCTTTTCACAGCAAACAAGGCACCCTTAGTGAGGCTGGAAAGGACACCTTCTCTGCACAGGTGACAGGCTGATAGGTCTTCAAATGCTCTCCTTCCAGCCTTCCCTTGGTGAACACAAGCCCTCTCCCCCAGCAACCCTAAGGTGTCCTTTTGTCTGGGCCTTTGAGAGTCAGTCATGGTCATGGACAGTTGCAAGTTACAAATGAAAAGGATCTCCCCCATTAACTAGTTCAATTTCACCAAAGCTCCAGAGCACAACTGACTTGATCTTGAGCTCCTGAAGAGCAGACACTATCTGGCCAATAGCTGTAATCCCAGCATCCAGTACAAGAGCTGCAAAAAGCTGATGCTCAATAAAAGTTTAAAGTGGCTTGTTTCACTAGCCCATTCACTCTTCTGTTAGGGCAGTCATTTCTCTAGATCCAGGTGAGGAAGAGGGTGTAACTCAGACATCAGTGACATCTTTTTTTCTTTTATTTGCTCATTTATTTCAGGAATTTTCTGGTCCTCACTCTTCATTGTTCCAACCATGGTCTGGACCCTGACATTGGCATGAGGATCCAAAGCGTACAGACCTAGCAATGAAATCATTTGGAACTGGGTTTCAATTGGAGCATTTCCTGGTTACTCTCCACGTGGACAGGCTATGCCTTGCTTATCCAGTAAACACCTAAGTATCAGGAAAAGGATAAGGTGCTGTGAGTACAAAGAAAAACCCAAAACACTGCCTTAAAATAGCAGTTTGTGTGTGCACACGACGGTATCTGTGTCTTTGGCTGAGAGAGGGGTACCAGTCTTTTAAAAATTAAAAAAAAAAAATCAATGACAATTTGTAATCAGAGATTCCACTTCTACTCTACCAGCTCCCAATATCTGTTTCTAACTTTTTTTAGAAGTATTTATTTTGCTTCCAGTTAGTTAACATACATTGTTATTATTAGTTTCCAGTGTACAACATAATGATTCAACCCTTCCATACATCAAGACAAGCGCACTCTTTAATCTCCATCTCTGCCTCTAACTTTAAAGTGGATTATGGCAATAAGTGATAAGAGTTCGCCAGGAAAATTCAGGAGGGTTTTTTCATGAGAACCCTGTGCCTGCAGCCTGGAGCCAGGAGAGGTCGCTCATCGTACAGAAAACTGCATATGTGTGCCCAGCCCTGCTAAATTGGGTCACAGAACTACTCGTGACTGACCTCATATGCCGCCCACTTTAACACAGAAAACTGGCAGATGAATAGTATTAGGTCCGGTGCTATTACCCAAAAGGAACAAGGCTCGCTGTGAAAAGCCTCTAGTCAGCCGGAGAGGAAGGGTGAGACCGCGAGGTTCCTCAGGACCAGAGTCAGCAGGGCCTGGGGGTCGTCGTTCGCGATTCTCAACCCTTCCACCTGTCCTGGGACTAACTCCCGGGCCCCTTCAACAGTTTAAGAGCCTCTGAGTGGAAGGAGCCAGAAAAACCCACGTAGCAGAAAAAAACACTGGCGCTCCGAGAGCCAACCTCCGATTGGCTAGGATTGTCTCGATCCCTGCCTGTGATTGGTTTCTCCCACTGCGATCCCGGGCCCTGCCCGCCGCTCATTGGCTCCGGTCCTGCGGGCGGAGCCTAGGAGCCCTGCTGGAGAGGCAGAGGAGCTGGCAGCTTTGGGGCCTTCATCTCCGGCCGGCGGTAAGTGCTACGCTGGCTGAACCAGCGGCTCGGGTCGCTGGGGGCACGCAGCCGCGGGAACCTGGCGTCTGTCTACTCTTTCAGTTTCTGCCGCCGGGCGCTAGTCCCGGCTGAGGAGGGAGGTGGGTGACAGCTATTCCGGTTCCGAAGTCAGCGGTCCTGCAGGCTCACCTTTTTCTGTCCCCACCCGTCCTCATTCCGCGGGCCCTGCCCCGCGTCGTGCAGCCAGGAGGTTACCATCCCCCTCTGCTTCCGAAACCCCGGGGTCACCGCCTCCCTCGCCCTCTCTCAGCTCTGATCCCTCCTCTCGAGGTTTTTCCACGCCCAGCTCTCCGCCCTCAAATGCCTTTCCCAGATTGCCACCCCACCCCCACCCCGGCAAAGGCAAGGTCGAAGCAATTAAACGTCTAATAATTCAACTTTTGTGAAAGTAATTTATGTATAATAAAAAATAAACCAATAAAGCAGATCTTATGTGGAAGAGCAATAGCTCCCTGCCGCTGTCCTTACAGAGGCCACCACTTTCAACTTTTTCATATTTAGATCTTTATGACTCTGAAATCTTAAGATATGCTTTGCTGTTTTTTCTTGATTTATTATTTGGATATTTCTTTTCCTTACCTCTCTACTGGCCACCATGTTCTCAGTTTTCGATTTCTATTTGCATTCTCCTGTTGATCTTTGTTGCTTTAAATCATAGATAATAACTACTTTTGTGCCAACTTTAGGTGGTAGCTCTTGGTGCCCCTCTGTATTAGATGAGGATATTCCACTTCCAAGCTACTATATATACACTAATTCTTTCATATTGAAAAAATGTTTGAAGCAACTCTTCTTGATGGATATAGTAGTGAACAAAATAAGAGAATATCCTTATCCTCATGAAACTTTTAGTGTGAGAAGTAAGGTGATAAACATATGTGTGTCTGTGTATCAAATGATGTTAAGAGTAGGATCACGGAGAAGTCATTTCAAGCTGCAAAAATAGAAATAACCCTGAAGACATGGGTTCAGGAAAGCGTGGAAGTTTCTCCCTTTGCTTAACTGGGCATAGTTGCTGTTTCAGGGGTGAAGAGAGAGATTCCTATTGGACTGGTGGTGGGGAACCAGGAGAGGCTCTCAGTAGGTGAGTGATTTCACAAAACTAGGTTTTAGGATACTGGATCCCACGGTTTGGCAGTGATACTGGGAGGTAGACAATCAGGAGGCAGGGAGGTCGATGAGAAGGCCTGCAGAGAGCCCTGCAAAATCTACTAACTGCTCCAGTTTCTTCAGGAAGCCTACTGGACTACCCTAAACCACAGTGATTTCTCTCTCTTGAAATTTTATTCTACCCTGAAGCTAGAGAGGTTAAGTAATTTGCCCAAGATAGAATGGTGGAGCCCAGGGCCAAGCATCTGTAAAAGGAGAACAGTAACATAATGGTTTCTGTTTAGGGTTGTGAAATAAACTGAGTTAATCTGTGTAAAGTACTCAGAAAAGTGCCTGGAGCATAGTGGAAGTGCTTAAGGAGTGTTTGCTGTTTTTATTACTGTATGATATGCTCTCAATTACCTGACAAATTATAAAAGCATTTTGTGTCTAGGAGCTATTTCCTATACCTACCTGGTTTATTCATTCCACAAATATTTATTCAACAATAATGGCATGGCAGGCACTGTTTAGGCACTGAGGATACAGCTGTGACTAAGACCAACATGGCTCTTCCCTTTACAGATTCTAGCCAGGAACACACAAACTTGGGAAGTGAACAAACAAATATTGCCTACTGAGCCAAGAGCCTGCCATTGACCATTCAAGTTCCATATTCATATCTGGCCCTGGCAAAAATCTCAGGTTTCTTGCTGGGGTAGTGCCTTCATCAATGTGGATTTGACTGTCATCAGATGACCTGTGTTTTTATCTTGCAATGGGTGTTATTTCATCTTTGCTTCTAAACATATCACTGAAGGCTGAGGAAAGTGTTTTGTCATCTTAGTGAATATTAGTGCTGGAGAAATGGGCAGAGCTTTAGAGGGTGTGGAGAAAATATTGCTGGTTCCCTTATACTTTACACTTAAATATGCAACACAAGAAAACAAACTAAGCATATAGGCAATAGGCATCTAGTATTATTACCTTTTCTGCACCTTGAAGTATATATACCTAGGGGTATTTCTGGCCTTATTTTGGATACTGAAACATCACATTTTTGGGGACCTTTACCAAGCTCAAGAGAAACAAAGCTGGTTTGGAGAATGTGATTGAAGTAGAATGGGAATGGTCTGGTGAACAAACTCAGAGGAGGGATGACCAAATGAATGAAAACAGAAAACTCCCAATATCTACTCACTTAGGCACCCCAGCTGTCTCTACCATGGTATGAATAATATGACTCAGTCAGAACTTCAGTTGGGAAGGCCAACACTTATTAAATAGGGTCAATAAAGGATCCAAAGGTGAAAGTTAGCTTTTTTCAATCACTATCCTTTTTGCTGATCCCTTTGCTCTTCAACAGAAGAACATTTTTATCCTGTTGTGTTTTTGTTTTTTTTTTCTTTCCTTCTCAGCCTTGACTACCTCTGCCTGGCTTTATTCATGTTCTGAGGAGGGAGTGAGAAGGAGCCATGGATCCTGCAGCATTGGTGGAAGCCATCGTGGAAGAAGTGGCCTGTCCCATCTGCATGACCTTTCTGAGGGAGCCTGTGAGCATCGACTGTGGTCACAGCTTCTGCCACGGCTGTCTCTCTGGACTCTGGGAGGTTCCAGGAGAATCCCAGAACTGGGGTTACACCTGTCCCCTCTGCCGGGCTCCTGTCCAGCCAAGGAACCTGCGGCCTAATTGGCAGCTGGCCAATGTTGTAGAAAAAGTTCGTCTGCTAGGGCTGCATCCAGGAATGGGGCTGAAGGGTGATGTGTGTGAGCTTCACAGGGAACAGCTAAAGATGTTCTGCAAAGTGGATGGCCTGATCATGTGTGAGGCCTGCAGCCAGTCCCCTGAGCATGAGGACCACAGTGTTGTGCCTATGGAGGATGCCACCTGGGAGTATAAGGTGGGAGATGGAGGCCAGCCACCCCAGTCTCTCCCCTGCCCCACTCTTGGCTGTCTCTAGATCAAGGACTTGACCAGGAGCCCCAGAGACTAAGTGAGAGCTGATTCCCTTGACTCCTCACACCCACTGATCCTGGGGACCAGATACAGTGAGCCACACCTCTCCTTGCATTTCCTTTCCTCCTGCTTCCACACCCTATCCCTGAGCCTAGCATGGCTTAATGCCTAGCCCAAACATGCTTTCCTTACTGAGAATTTGAAGGAGACCAGTTTGGTTTGGCTGAGGTTCTGAGAGCCTTGAATGAGTTTGGGCATGAAGCAGTCAAGGCCACACCCAGCAAAATCTGCAAACTCCTGTTAGAAATGCCACAAATAATCATTTGGCAATAGTCACCTCAACTCTGTCCTTTATCTACAAAACTGAGGTTTAGAAATTTGAGATCATGATAAATGATTTTAGAGCTGGAAGGGACCATGGCTGAGTCATTTAGGATTAAGTGAAATTATCTAATATTACATTATAAGGCATGTCTGACTTTAGGTTAAATAAGTTAAAGGAAGATCAAAGGCTGGGACTTCGGTCTTCTTGCTCTTCATCCAGTGTTCTTTCTCCTTTCCCTACTCTTTTTATTTTTTTTTGGGGGGGGGGGGGTCATCTCTGTTACACCTGCTGCTCCTTTTCTATAGCTCCCCCCATCAGTTTCCAGCTTCTTGCTCTTTTTCCAGATGCCCATGCTGACATATCTTTATCAGATTCATTATCCCAGTGATTCTGTGATCCACTGATCTCGTACTGGTCTTCTCTTTCTTGAAGTTGAGTTTAGAATGTAAGAGTGTAAAACAAATCTCCCGAATTAGGTGTTTTTCTATGAAAAAATGATTTCTAAAAAATTAGAAGCACTTCCTAGTTCATTTTATTTTGAGTTTTAAAATAGGGAGGCAGTGAAATATTGGCATAGCAGTTAGAGAGCGGAGTTAAATCCCAGCCCAGCTATTTACTAGCTGAATGACCTTGGGGAGTTCAGTCACCGAGCCTTTGTAGTCACCTATCTACAAAATAGGGATAATACTCAAGGGTTGTGAGCACTAAATGTAGGTTTAGTGCTGAAGCCACATGTGGCACCTGGCAAATCTTTAATAAAATGGTTAATATTACGATCAGAACACTTTATGCTTTCCAGTAGTAATCTCTTGTGGTAATATTCTAGGATAGAGCTTCTTACTTTTAATATGTATGTGAACAATTCAGGTTCTGATTCAGCAGGTCAGGGGTGAGGCCAGGATTCTACATTTCTAGCAGCTCCCTGGTAATGTGAATGCTGCTAACCCACATGGACATTACTCCGAATAACAAGGTTTTAAGAGGCTATAGGATAACAAGGCAGATAAGGATAAAAATAGGTATGGATAGGAACGTCCAAGGTTGGAAATGGACCTTTTCTTCTATTTTACAGAAACTTAGAAACTGTGGGAGCTGAAATGGTCAGAGTGCTGCCTCCAATGTCGTCCGGGCAGGAATCACTGTCCCCCACACCAACCCCAGGCACTCCCTTTACCTCCAGCATTCATTCTGCCTGCCTGAGGGACACTTGTTTTCCTGCCAGTGCTAGGAAGCCTCATTGACAACCTGGGCTGCCTGAAGTGTCCTCATGAGGTTTTTATTTCTTTCAGTGGAAACTCCACGAGGCTTTGGAGCATCTGAAAAAAGAGCAAGATGAGGCCTGGAAGCTGGAAGTTGGTGAGAGGAAGCGAACTGCCAGCTGGAAGGCAGGTTGCCACCTGGGGAGGGGAGACTGTGTGGTCCCTGTGTTTTCCTGGAGCTGGCCTGCGGTAGCCTCCTCATCTGTATGAGGCCAGATGCAGCATTCAAGTCAGAGACCCTGGGGTCCTCCAACCAGCATTCTCTACCAAGTGTGTGGCCTCAGGCAGGCTATGTACCCTCTCAATTTCAGTTTCTTGATAGTGATAAAGGGATGACCTCTGGGTTTGTGTCCTCACATGTGAGAAAGGAAAACTACATAATTCAGGTATGCATAAGTTCACACTGGTAAGATTTATATAATGCTTAGTAATACATTGTTTCTGTTTCACTTTCCCCAGTGAGAGCATATTTACTAAAAGTTAAGTTACTAGAATATTGGATAATCATCCCTGTAATAAGTTTGAGAACCATTAACTACCAAACCGTCAGAACTTTTGATCCACAGGAGGTAACATTGAACCAACCTAAAAGAGCATATTGAATTGATAGAATATCCATAAGGAGCAACACTAACAGTGTAAAGTCACACTGCCTTAGAGACCTAAGTGTAATCCTCCTGGTCATTATTCTGAAGGTAGAATATATTATTCTGAAAATAGAAAAGAGTCTAGAGCATAGAGTACCAAGATAATATCCTGGGCCCCACTAGGGTCAAGAAGAGTAGTAATAGGGACCCAGAAGCATGTACTGTTGCTCTGGGAACGGAGAGGTAGGAAAATCAGTATCCTTCATCTTGGCTTCTGCAGGGCCTGATACACAGTTGGTACCAGCACATGCCAGAGTATGTGTGTATGCATGTGCCAGTTCCCTCAGTCCTGGATGGCCCTTACAAGAAGTAGCAGTACTGATTTCTGGTCCTGGCTCTATAGATCCAGGTAGAAACCCGAAAGCAGAGTATCATGTGGGAGTTTGAGAAATATCGGCGATTATTAAAGAAAAAACAGCCACCAGGTCGGCAACTGGAGGTAGAAGCAGCCACAGCCCTCACCAGCCTAGAGCAAGAAGAGGGGGAGACCATGCAAAAACTGGAGCAGAATCGTAATGAGCTCATCCAGCAGAGTCGGGTGCTGTGGGGGATGATTGCAGAGCTGGAAGAGAGGTCTCAGAGGCCTGTCCGCTGGATGCTGCAGGTAAGTGGTGGGTTTTCTTGGGAGCTTTGAATGAGAGCTAAAGGTGGCATGGGACTCCAGGAGAGAATTAGCTAGTCTTCACCAGAGCCTGTCAGACATTGATCCCATATACCTTCTCCCCTCTGCTAATGCCTGGCATGACCTTTTGTCACATTGCAGGTAGGGCAGTGCTCAGGCAGCTCTGGCTTCATACCAGTCCTTCCCCTCTGGCCTGAGAGTCAAGGTGGAGCCTGAAGTCAACCAGTCCAGCCTTGCTCTCCACCTCCCTTTCCCTTAGAGAAACCCCCTCCCAGGGCTCGGTGTTATCTGGTCCCTCCAAGGAATAGCACATACTCTAGGAATGCAAGCTGGTGCAGCCACTCTGGAAAACAGTCTGGAGGTTTCTCAAAAAAATTAAAAATAGAACTACCCTACGACCCAGCAATATCCCACCCAGGATACAGGTGGGCTGTTTCGAAGGGACATGCACCCCCATGTTTATAGCAGCACTATCAACAATAGCCAAAGTATGGAAAGAGCCGAATGTCCATTGATGGATGAATGGATAAAGAAGTTGTGGTATATATATACAGTGGAGTATTACTTGGCAATCCAAAAGAATGAAATCTTGCCATTTGCAACTATGTGAATGGAACTAAGTGAAATTAGTCAGAGAAAGACAAAAATCATATGACTTCACTCATATGAGGACTTGAAGAGACAAAACAGATGAACATAAGGGAAGGGAAGCAAAAATAAAAACATGGAGGGGGACAAAACAGAAGAGACTCATAAATATGGAGAACAAATTGAGGGTTACTGGAGGGGTTGTGGGATGGGGGTGGGCTAAATGGGTAAGGGGCACTAAGGAATCAACTCCTGAAATCACTGTTGTTCTATATGCTAACTAATTTGGATGTAAATTTTAAAAAATAAAATTTAAAAAAAAGGGAATAGCACATACTCATGTGCTGCATTTTTTTTCTCCTTCTAGGGTATTCAGGAAATCTTAAACAGGTATGTTCACATCCTTGGAGCTCCAAGGCAGCCCTGTGAAGAATAGTGGGGCCCGACCAGAGGCAGAAGTAGGGAAGAAATGTAGACCCCATACCTACAGAAGAGTGGCTGCTGGTCCATAATCATCTTTCCTTACATTTGCTAAAGAAGCTTTGTTCATCAGCCTTCTTCCTTCTTTGTAGTCGGTCAAATTCATTTCCAGTAGTTCCAATAAGAATTTCAGGTAAAGTTATAAAATATGTAGTCTTAAGTAGGTTGCCCAAGAAGGAAAAAAGATGTCTCCATTGGTGCTCCAGCCTGGGTTTTGGCCTTCCTCCTTTGTGGCACGCTGCTGCCTCTCCCAGCACCCATTACACATCTGACCCTCCCCCAGCACAAAATGTGTTTGTTCTCTCTGTACCACAATCCATTCAGGCTCAGGCAAATAATCATCACATCTCTGCTTTGCCTGTTGTTGCTGTGGAGGGGCACCCCACTGACTGTCCCTGGCCAAGCCCATCTTTCCTGTAGTAAGGGAAGGCCCAAATGGCCCCAAGGGTCTTCTGGCCTCAAGGGTCACCACTTCTCTGCCAGGAGCAAGTCTTGGAGCCTACAGCGACCAGAACCAGTCTCCCTTGAGCTAAAGACAGATTGCCGCGTGCCGGGGCTAAGAGAGATTTTGAAGACATACGCAGGTAATGAATACTAGGAAAGGTTATGATGGGCAGTGGGAGGGACCCCTCCTAGAGAAAGAAAATGGTTCAGTGCCCTCTGGATGCCCCAGCTAGCCTCAGTCCCACCCATCTTTGAGAAACCCATGGCTGTGTTCATCAAAGAGACCACACCCGTGCCTTGTGCCATGTGTCAGTGTCACCAACCAGGATCTTTTTCCCCCAGCTGATGTGCGCCTGGATCCAGACACTGCTTATTCCCGTCTCATTGTGTCTGAGGACAGAAAATGCGTGCGTTATGGAGATACCAAGCAGAAACTGCCCGACAATCCTGAGAGATTCTACCGCTACAATATCGTCCTGGGCAGCCAGTGCATCTCCTCAGGCCGGCACTACTGGGAGGTGGAAGTGGGAGACAGGTCAGAATGGGGCCTGGGAGTGTGCAAGGAAAATGTAGACCGGAAGGAGGTGGTCTATTTATCCCCCCACTATGGATTCTGGGTGATAAGGCTGCGGAAGGGAAATGAGTACCGAGCAGGCACTGATGAATACCCGCTCCTGTCCTTGCTGGTCCCTCCCCGCCGGGTGGGGATCTTCCTGGATTATGAGGCCCATGATATCTCTTTCTATAATGTGACTGACAATGGCTCCCACATTTTCACTTTCCCCCACTATCCCTTCCCTGGGCGTCTCCTGCCCTACTTTAGTCCTTGCTATAGCATTGGAGCTAACAACACGGCTCCTCTGACCATCTGCTCCCTGGATGAGGAGGACTAACTGAGCCACCATCCTAGCCAGAGGCCTTGGAGTTTTGCCTGGCCCACAGTGGTCTTGGTGAACCTGGCCTCTGACACAGATGCCCTTGAACTTAGCTGAGCCTAGGATCCAGGGAGTCCTTTGCCTGGCTCAGTGGTCTGTTGCTACTTGGCCAAAGTCACTCATCTGAAAAAGTTGAGGCTCAGTCAAATGAGCATGACACCCCCGTGAGGGAAGTATGACAGGGCTGAGGGTGAGGATCAGAGCAGTTGTAAGATAACCTGTTGGTGTTAAGAGTCAGGACTTTGTCCTGTCTGTAGCTCATGCTCTTCTTCCCTGGTCCTCATTGGTGCCATAATTAAGTCAGCGAGGGTTATGAAGTAGATCCAGCCTTCAGGAAACCTTTTGTGTGGGGTTTACCAAAAAGCCAAAAGATAATTGTCCGTATCCAGAGCCATATCCAGAGCTGGTTGCTGTGCTAATACCAGTAGAGGATGCTTTGCCTGAGGTTTGCTGCTACTGAGCAACCCATATCTGACCCCAGCTCTCTGACCTCCTAACTAGAGAAATGCATTGCGACACTGCCCAGGCCACGCCTCTCTGAGCATAAGCTGGGAAAATCACTGTATCTCAGACTCTAAGGAGAGGTAGGTCCTGGTCCTGCCCTTTTCTCTGACTCTCAGGATCAGAAAACCTGTGAGCCTTGTTTTTACTTTCACTTTATGGATGGAGAAACTGAAATGGCCTTAATGCAGCAAGTAACTTCTCACAAAACTGTTGAAAGAAGATTGTAAAGATTATAAAGTATCTCTCACATTCGAATGAAACAAGATTGACAAACTCACTTCTGAGGTCACATGCCTGCATATCATTCATTACATCTGGATCTGAAACATCCCACATGTCTGAAAGATTGTAAGTGTCCTCAATGGGAAAATGGGTATAGTAATTGCATACTCTCCTACCTCACAGGATTGTTGTGACGATCTCCGATCCATCCTATACTTTTGTTCCTTTCTCAGGGACAGAGGAAGGCAAGCCACAGATTCCGCCTGTAGTAGCCTTCCTGCCTCACCTTCTTAACAGCCAGCATCTTTACAGCAGTGTGTTTGTTCCTTAGACTGTCTCCTGACAATCTCAGCCCGTTAGACAGAAAGGTGCCCATGCCAGTGCCAGACTCTGGGCCACAGTAATATGTTGTGCATCTATTATGTGTTTGTATTTGGATTATAATGGGGACTGTGACATCAGGGTACAGAATGGAAATAATGAAAAGAAAAATGCAAAACACGTACACTAGAAAGAAGGCTCAGCCACAAGCTAGTTGGGCTAAAGTTTGGATCTTTTTCTGTCACCAGTGGAATCTTCATGGCTCTGGTAACTACATAATATTATGCCTTTCTCTTCTCTAAATCTATGACAGAAGGAGAAAAGTAGGAGGTAAGTGTGGGAGAAAAAATAGGATGAGGCACAAAAAGCCAGCTCTGGAGCCATAAGTTATAATGAAAGGGAATTGAAACTATATGTCTGGGCTGTCGACCTTAGTGTGATGTGTGTGGCAAAAATAGCTCATTATGGGGCTTAGGAATATGATGTGGGAATGCTTGTGCCTGGAAACCAACTGCAAGGCAAATGTGTAGAAACTATTGACCCTGCCTATAGCAAGGGACCATGATGTATACATCACATGTTGTTGCCATGATGCTGTAGAAGTCAATGTCTGATATAGTTTAAGTTTGAAGGAATTGACTGTTGAGTCAGGATTGGGCAGCAAAGTAGACAGCAGGTCAGGTATAGGCAGAAGTAAAGTAATTCCTGTAATAAAGAGTAGCAGAAATTGTCTTTGTACTTTCATTTTATTGGGTGCTCATGTGCGGAGGAGGTAAAACAGGCTAAAATGGAGAAATAAACTCATATTCTGCCCACCATGCTTCCAAGTCACTCCTCAAGCATTAGCAGAAGGGGAGAAGTTTCCATTCTCTGCTTGGAGAGGAATGAACTAGTAAGTCACAGACCTGGTCTTGGCAAAGGGTTGAGCAGACCTCGTTAAAGAGACCATGTCTTTGTATAGGAGGAATCCCTGGGGAATTGTTTATAGACTTGAGAAATAGATTTTTAGAAAGTGCTTCCAGTAACATCCATGGATACTTAGCATAAGAGGATAGGAACCAAACCAGTGCTGTTCTTTTACTATGGTTTTATTAGGACAAACCCTGGAAGTCTCTTAGAAAAAGGATTATTAGGAGGTAAATTCATTCAAACCTAGAGTGAATTAAGTAATGGAATGGCTTCATTGGTAACACGCTGTTTTAGGTAGGGTTTTGTTTTTGGTTTTTTTTTTTGTTTTTTTTTTTGGTTACTTGTCAGAAGTACAAGGTTAGATACATTGTTTATTTCATACTGTCTGATTTTTAAGACCAAGCAAGAATATTGAAGTTCTTAAGTGTATGAAACCCTTTCATCTAGGGCTGTTGCTTACTTCCTTTCTAAGAACCCTGTGAAGACCAGAACCTTGTTTGTCTAGTTCACCATTACAGCCCAGTCTTGGCACCATGTGTGGGTGTGTGAGTGTGTAAATACTTAAGTGAGGGTACTTTCATTCATATGCCTAGAATCAAAACACAAAAATAAAAATAAGCTCTTCTTATTTCATAGGGGTATGAACAACTAGATGGTACTTAACTATAATTCTGTTAAAAAAAAAATAATTCAGGGGCGCCTGGGTGGCTCAGTCGGTTGAGCGGCCGACTTCGGCTCAGGTCATGATCTCGTGGTCCGTGAGTTCGAGTCCCGCGTCGAGCTCTGTGCTGACAGCTCAGAGCCTGGAGCCTGTTTCGGATTCTGTGTCTCCCTCTCTCTGACCCTCCCCTGTTCATGCTCTGTCTCTCTCTGTCTCAAAAATAATAAATAAACGTTAAAAAATATTTAAAAAAAAATAATTCAAAAATAGTTACAAAAGGGGTCCAGAGGGAAGAAGCAGGTGGCCACACTGAGCATAGATTGCCTGTACCACTCTCCTCCAGCTTTGTGAGATGATTCACTACAAGACAGGGATGAGCTTTGCCCACCCTTATTTTACTAGCAGAGAAACCAAGGAGTGCAATGCCTGAGCCTTGAGGCAAAAGGCTATTAATGGGGAAAATAGGTAGGTCCTGCATAGAGACAGGGAAAATCCTTGGACTCCCTACAGGAAATTCAGTCTCCCGTTTTTCAAACAGGAATGGTTTTTTTTGTTTTTTTTTTTTTGTTTTTTTTTTTTTTGTTTTTTTAATTTACATCCAAGTTAGTTAGCATATAGTGCAACAATGATTTCAGGAGTAGATTCCTTAATGCCCCTTACCCATTTAGCCCATGCCCTTCCCACAACCCCTCCAGTAACCCTCTGCTTGTTCTCCATATTTAAGAGTCTCTTATGTTTTGTCCCACTCCATTTTTATATTATTTTTGCTTCCCTTCCCTTATGTTCATCTGTTTTGTATCTTAAAGTCCTCATATGAGTGAAGTCATATGGTATTTGTCTTTCTCTGAGTAATTTTGCTTAGAGTAATACCCTCTAGTTCCATCCATGTAGTTGCAAATTGCAGGGTTCATTCTTTTTGATTGCCAAGTAATACTCCTGTGTGTGTGTGTGTGTGTGTGTGTGTGTGTGTGTGTGTGTGTGTATCACATCTTCACTCATCCATCGATGGATATCTGGGCTCTTTCCATACTTCATCTATTGTTGATAGTGCTGCTATAAACATTGGGGTTCATGTGCCCCTTCAAAACAGCATACCTGTATCCCTTGGATAAATACCTAGTAGTGCAATTGCTGGGTCATAGGGTAGTTTTATTTTTAATTTTCTCAGGAACCTCCATCCTGTTTTCCAGAGTGGCTGCACCAGTTTGCATTCCCACCAGCAGTGCAAAAGAGATCTCCTTTCTCCACATCCTTGCCAACATTTGTTGTTGCCTGAGTTGTTATTGTTAGCCATTCTGAGAGGTGTGAGGTGGTATATCATTGTGATTTTGATTTGTATTTCCCTGATGATGAGTGATATTAAGCATTTTTTCATGTGTCGGTTGGCCATCTGGATGTCTTCTTTGGAGAAGTGTCTATTCATTTCTTTTGCCCATTTCTTCACTGGATTATTTGTTTTTCAGGTGTAGAGTTTGATAAGTTCTTTATAGATTTTGGATACTAATCCTTTATCTGATATGTCATTTGCAAATATCTTCTCCCATTCCGTCAGTTGCCTTTTAGTTTTGCTGATCGTTTCCTTTGCTGTACAGAAAGAAGCTTTTTATTTTGAGGAGGTCCCAGTATTTCATTTTTGCTTTTGTTTCCCTTGCCTCTGGTGATGTGTTGAGTAAGAAGTTACTGCGGCCAAGATCAAAGAGGTTTTTGCCTGCTTTCTCCTCAAGGATTTTGATGGCTTCCTGTCTTACATTTAGGTCTTTCATCCATTTTGAGTTTATTTTTGTGTATGGTGTAAGAAAGTGGTCCAGGTTCATTCTTCTGCATGTCACTATCCAGTCTTCCCAGCACCACTTGTGGAAGAGACTGTCTTTATTCCATTAGACAGTCTTTCCTGCTTTGTCAAAGATTAGTTGAGCATACATTTATGGGTCAATTTCTGGATTTTGTGTTCTGTTCCATTGATCTGAGTGTCTGTTTTTGTGCCAGTACCATGCTGTCTTGATGATTACAGCTTTGTAATACAACTTGAAGTCGAGGATTGTGATGCCTCCTGCTGTGGTGTCATAGACTCTAAGTCTAAAGTTCTCTTTTGGCCAGCAAAAGAGCAGATGCAGGATTAAAGTGAGAGATGGCTAATGTCCGGGAAAAGACAAGAGTACTGAATAAGGGTCCTTGCCCTGTATTTATTCAGATCAGAAGGCTTACAAACATGATGGGGGGGTGCACAAAGAGACAAAGAAACGTAAACATTAACTTGGGGATGTGAGGGGGACAAAGGGGATTTTGAAGATATACAGTGTCTGGGGTTAGGGTCAACACAAAACAAAATCCTGGTGCAGGGCAGATTGGTAGATGGTTGTTAACGGCTGACAGGAGGTGCCCAGGAGGCACCGTGCCTGTTTATCTTTGCTAGCCTAGGGGATGAGACAGATAGGGTGAATAACTTCAGGGTTAACAAGACACCTTTTCTTTTGTTAACCATCTCTGCTGTGTGCTGCTTTGCCTGCAGCGCAGTGGTCCATAGTCCCGTTCACCAATTGACCTAACCTGGCCCTATCCTCCTGTGAAAGCAGCTTTCTGCTATAGTACTAAATTTGGGGTGCTTTCACCCTGAATATCTAGTCTTGTTAATCCTATTATTGGGCACCTTTGCATTGTTTCTATTTCAGGCCTTTGTCTCTCCCTCTCTATTTTGGGGGCTCTGTACCCCCTCTCTATTTTGGGGTGCCTTTGCATCTCCCTATTCCTGGCACCTCTGTGATTCCCTATTCTTGGGGTATCTTTTTACCCCCTGTGCCAATCTGATTTACCCAAACTTGGGTGTGAGCATTTTATAACTTTGTATTTCTTTATGCTTTGTTAAGCCATTGGTGTTAGCCCGGGGGATTCCTAAGCTTATCCCCCACACTTTGGTTTTCTTTCTCAAGATTTCTTTGGCTATTTGGGGTCTTTTCTGGTTCCATACAAATTTTAGAATTGTTTGTTCTAGCTCTGTGAAGAATGCTGGTGTTATTTTGATAGGTATTGTATTGAATATGTAGATTGCTTTGGGTAGTATTGACATTTTAACAATATTTGTTCTTCCTATCCAGGAGCATGGAATATTTTTCCATTTCTTGGTATCTTCTTCAATTTCTTTCATAAGCTTTCTATAGTTTTCAGTGTCTAAATTTTCCACCTCTTTCATTAGATTTACTCCTAGGTATTTCATGGGTTTTGGTGCAATTGTAAATGCGATCGATTCCTTGATTTCTCTTTCTGTGGTTTCATGATTGGTGTATAGGAATGCAACCAATTTCTGTACATTGATTTTATATCCTGCCACTTTGCTGAATTCATGGATCAGTTCTAGCAGTTTTTTGGTGGAGTCTTTTGGGTTTCCCATATAGAGTATCATGTCATCTGTGAAGAGTGAAAGTTTGGCCTCCTCCTGGCCGATTTGGATGCCTTTTATTTCTTTGTGTTGTATGATCGCTGAGGCTAAGACTTCCAATACTATATTGAATAACAGTGGCGAGAGTGGACATCCCTGTCTTGTTCCTGACTTTAGGGGGAAAGTTCTCAGTTTTTCCCATTGAGGATGATATTAGTGTTGGGTGTTTCATATATGGCTTTTATGGTCTCGAGGTATGACCCTTCTATTCCTACTTTCTTGAGGGTTTTTATCAAGAAAGGATGCTGTATTTTGTCAAATGCTTTCTCTGCATGTATTGACAGGATCCTGTGGTTTTTGTCCTTTCTTTTATTGATGTGATGAATCACATTGATTGTTTTGTGGATATTGAACCAGCCCTGCATCCCAGGTATAAATCCCACTTGGTTGTGGTGAATAATTTTTTTAATGTATTGTTGGATATGGTTGGCTAATATCTTGTTGAGGATTTTTGCATCCATGTTCATCAGAGAAATTCGTCTATAGTTCTCCTTTTTAGTGGGCTCTTTGTCTGGTTTTGGAATCAAGGTAGTACTGGCTTCATAGAAAGAGTTTGGAAGTTTTTCTTCCATTTCTATTTTTTAGAACAGCTTCAAGAGAATAGGTGTTAACTCTTTCTTAATTGTTTGGAAGAATTCCCCGGGAAAGCCATCTGGCCCTGTACTCTTGGTTTTTGGGAGATTTTTGATTAGTAATTCGATTTGTTTACTGGTTATGGGTCTATTCAAATAGGATTTATTTTTTTTAAGTTTATTTGTTTTGAGAGTAACAGAGATCATGTGAGTGGGGGAGGGGCAAAGAGAGGGGGAGGGGCAAGGGAGAGAGAATCCCAAGCAGGCCCCACACTGTCACTGCAGAGCCTGATGTGGAGCTTGAACTCATGAAACCATGAGATCATGACCTGAGCCAAAACCAAGAGTAGGACGCTTAACTGACTGAACCAACCAGGTGCCCCAAGCAGGATTGATTTTAATCTCTTAATATCCAAACACTGAGAGTCTGTGTAGGTTCCAGGCACTAGTTAAATGGCATACATTGCTTGGTGTGAGAGGGCTGAGGTTATATCTGATATATCTGGAGAAGCACAAGATTTTCTGTTTTGGGGTAGCCATGGTAGGAACTAGTCCAATTTGAAAGTATGTAATTCAATATCTGAGGGCTAACAGTGGGTCCCAGCTAGTTTCAAGGAATACCAATGTGAATGAAACATAAAGTAGGGCAGACTTCTGTGGGAAATGCTGAGAAGAAATTTCTGTTTTGAGTGCAGGCTAGACTATACCTTTGTCACTTTACATCAGATTCTTTAATACATCTATTATTCTTGTATTTGATGAACATAGTCAATTCTTTGGGTTGCTTATAAGGAAAGAATAGTGTGACATTTTAAAATGGAAATCTTATCAAATGCATTTAACTACTTCATGATCTTGATTTGTTTTTATGTTAAGTATTGTAAGAAGGGTTCCTTTTTCCTACTCTTTGGGAACTCAGTGCATCATTATCAGGTTTTTAGAAGCTGATTCCTACTTCACTGGTGTTCTGAAATAGAATACATTCTAGGTAGGGAAATAATTTCAGTGCTTGCCAAAGGTGTGGATGCTAAGTTGTTAAGCAGATTATTTGGAACAGTTATCACATGAGTACTGACCTACATGGGAATACAGTTTCAATAGTGCCTAGACCTACCCCTTAAAACTATAGAATTAGAAATTTGGGGCATATATTTTTTAAGTAGAGACAGTATATCAGATGTTATGTTATGCACTCTCTATTCATTATTTTCTTTAATCTTTAGTGCCCTCTATGAATTAGCATTGTATATCCTCCATCAGTAGCAAGGAAATATTAAGACTCAGATATAATAACTTGTTGTAACACTATTGGAAATTATCTTTTATTAAGATAGATTTTCATATGTACCAGAGTCAAATATATGTGTCTTTTACATGTGAAACCTTCTTTTAACATATACTGCTTATTCAATTTAAGACTCTCAGAAAGTTAAAAATAAAAACAAAACCCAAACAGCAACATCTGCTGACCTGGAAAAGAATAGTCACATTTCAGCATCATTATTGATATTGTTTTCTATTAACCTCCTCATCCCAGAGCACACTTCTATGGTGGTGTCCAAACGAAGAAAGACCTATGTTACATTTGATCCTTTTCTTTTATGCCTTACAGTTCAGTTAAACAGAACAGGACTGGGAAGCAAAGAGGAAGATACCCACAACCAGACTCATTTTGCCTTAATTTCTGCTGTTTAAAAGCAAAAGCCTGGTTATTAGTACACTGACTCCAACTAGCTTCACAATAGGAGAGAAATTAAAAGGATATAGAGGTATCTTATAAAACTTAGTAACAGATGTGCCTGGGTGTCCAAAATTAATTGGAATCTGAGAACCAGAGACTTGGTTTCTTCATCCCATCTTGCTAATTTGATATCTTGCTGTGGTACAGATTTCTCTTTCCAAGTTCACGTGTTAGAAAATGACCACGATCAGTGATCCCAAGTTTATTATCTCCTCAGATAAACTGGGATCCAGTTTGACTAGAGAATTACTCTGGTTGAGTTATATGCACATGACCCAAGTGGAGCGGATTCATCAATGGGCCAGAAGGCAGGGTTATATATTAACAGTTGCTTTCATAATAATCACATGAGAAATGAACAATTCTGAGAAAATCAGCCAGGTATGGGAGGACTAAACTGTTGGTTTCTGTCTGCAGGGATATTTTTAGGATACTAAGTTGAACATAAGGGTCAGAAGCTAAGGAAAGAAAAACCCCAAATCTGTATTCTCTGCCCAGACTTATCTCTTATACAGATACTAGTTGATTGAAACCATTAAAGATGTTGTCATAAAATTGATCATTCCGTACACATTCTTACTAGAAACTGGAAAATTAGGCAAGAATACCTTTTACAGCTTCATCTTAGAACTCCTTCTGGTGCTAGGCAAACCAAACCAGCTCCACAAATTTCTAAGGTATCCTTGAATGCTTGATCTTGAGTCATCTTGATTGCTCAAGATCTGAATGGAATTTGTGTTTATGAACCCAGTTTGGAGAGGTCAAAGAGGCAGTGTGTCAGCAAGCTCCATATTCGCTTCCGCATTTGTTTGGTCCTCAGGCCATAAATGATGGGGTTAAAGGTAGGTGGGATGATCAAATACAAATCAGCTAACAGTACTTGGGTGTACAGAGGCACTGTATCCTTCCCTAGCCAGGCCACATAGATGGATGCCATCCCAGGTAGGTAGTACAGAGCCATAACCCCCATGTGGGAGCCACATGTGCTTAATGCTTTCAATTGAGCATTCTTTGAAGAGAGACCACATACTGCCTGGAGAATCAGGTTATAGGAGGCAGAAATGAAGGCCACGTCAGAGCCTACAATAATGGAGGAGCCAATCACACTGTAGAGACTACTGGGCATGGGGTCAGCACATGCCAACTTGGCCACGGCTATGTGCTCACAGTAGGAATGGAGAACCACATTGGAGCCACAGAAAGGCAGATGACTTACCATCCAACTCAGTGGAGTCATGAATATGACAGCCCTGATGGTGATGGCCACACTCATTACCAGCATCAGTTGAGGTGTGAGAATCCTCTTGTAGTGCAGGGGCTTACAGATGGCTATATAGCGGTCAAAAGCCATGGCCAGCAATAGCCCTGTCTCCACAGATGTGGCTACATGTACAAAATACATCTGAGTGAAACAACCATTAAAGCTGATGGAGCCATCTCCTGAAGAGAAGATACTCACCATCTTTGGTACCACAGAGGAGGCCATAACAATATCCACAGCAGCCAGTACATACAGGAAGCAATACATGGGCTCTTGTAGAGTGAAATCCATCCAGATTACGGTCATGATGAGGGTGTTTCCTAACAGGGAAATGGTATACATGGCACCCAGTGAAATAGCCAGCCAAAGATGGGAAGATGGCAAACCTGGGATACCCACAAGGAAGAAGGTGGCAGGAGTTTCCACTGTGTGGTTATAGGGTATCCCCAGCATCACAGATGAGACTGCTTTCCTGTTAATACATAAAATGATGTAAGAAATGGATGCAATCCTATAAGACTTGCTCCCAGCTGTATAGTGCTAGGAGCAACTAGTGGTATTTTCAGCTGGACTTTTCAGCTGAACTGACTGGCTGGACTGGCATTTTCAGTGGGATTTTCAGTGGACTACTGGATCAGAAAACTGACGTCTGACCAGTTTATCCTGCTCCACCTTCCATCTCCCTCAGTATTCTTTGCCTTGCTAATTTCTGTTTATTCAAATATCAGCCCATGGCCCCTTCTCCATCTCACACAGAGGCTAAATTAGGTACCTTTTTCTGAACTTTCCTGGAATCTCCCATGTTGACCTCTGAGGGATCTAAACCATTCTCATACTCTACCTGTGATGTCATTGTATTGAATCAACTGTGTCTTGTTGATGGCCTTATACCAAGTGTGTGGCCCATTGCCATGGTGCCACAAGCATATTAAAAAAGATAACATGTACTCATAGCAAACAGTTTCCAAAGAATGAGGGAGAAAATGGAGGAAAGAGTTTGTCTTCTATCTTTGTATGTTCAGTTCATGATACTTAATAATTATTGAATGAAACAATGAACTTCTTAAGACTCAACATGTCATATTTTATATCTTCAGTATAGTGCTTTGACAGTAGATGAATGAAGCATCCTTCTTGTTGAACAAATAGATTGATGAGTTCAGGAAAAGAAGGTCATCAGAGAGTAACATTACCACTTTCCATAGAAGATGATAAACTGTCTGGAAATATTTGTGATCCCTACCTTCCCTAATTTTCAGCATGCATTTTCTGTTGAGCTGGTTTCAATTAGTAGATTAAGTAGCTGCAGACAAAACTTAAGGGCTCCTTCATAGATGACCCCCAATAGGTTTTTGTAATTCTCCAATTCATATAACTCCCTCTTCATGTTAAACCACCAAGACATTCCAAATAACAAGCTTTATCCTTTAGAAAGGAAAACACTTCCTAATGTACATAGTATGTACCAGTACTAACTTGAAAAATCTAGTATTCATAATCTGAGTGTATTTGTCCATTTGTAAAATAGAAAAAACATCTATTCCATATAAGACAGTTAATACAGTTAAAATGAGATTAAATATTTTGTCCAAGATCATACAGCAAGCAGGTGGTAAATTTGAAAATCAAGTCCATGTCATTCCAGCTCCTGTTAACACCTGTGACTCCCAGGTGTGTGTGTCATATTAGGGGCCAGGTATTATACATATACTTGATATAATGGTATTAGATATAGATATAGATATAGATATAGATATAGATATAGATATAGATGATATATCTATCTATAGATATATCAGGGACCTCCCTCAGCCAGTTTTTGTCAGAGTTACTACTTTGCACATCCATGAGCTTATCTATTTCTGCTTATTGTTCTATTTAACAACTCAGTCTACCACACTCTAGTGTTACCATATCAATTAATGTGTAGGAATCTGGTTAGGTAAAACTTAGTATAGAGAGTCACCCTCAGTATAAGGAGCCATCATTAACCACCATTCCATTCCTGTATAATGTCCTTTAGTTACTTTCCCCTTCATATAGATGGTTTCCATGATTTCAGTTCATGTTTGGGCATGTGTACATTCCTCCAACCATTTAAGAACACTCCTTACAAGGGTCTCTTATTCCTCTGTTGGTATCACTCAGTCTTGAGAGACACCTGTTGAGCTTTTTCAAGGAATCCCTAGTTTCTCTTTCCTTAGAATACAGCATATAAATCCTGCATGCTTCTTTGTACTCCACTCAGAATGTGCTGTTCGTCCTACAACATCAAGAGACAAGATCGCAAAGTGACTAAAAGGCATTGGTACGAGGTACATACTACCTAGACTGAAAATTCTACTCTTGCACCTGATAGCTGTTTTGCCTTGGTTAAGTATTTAAAATTTCCAAGGAAAGAGGGTAATAATCCTTAATTCATAGAGATCTTTTGGGATTTAAATGAGAAGCTGTGCAAAAGTGCTTAGCACAATTCATGGTACATAGTTGCTCAGTAAAACACTGGTAATAAAAAAAAATTAGACTTTTCCCTGGTTTATTCTTTTAGTTCTAGATTGCTCAGAATAGCATGGTCAAAAGGATAAGTGGGACTTAGAGACCAAGTTAAAAAAAAAAATGTCTTATAATGGAACAGATTGAATAAAATAGCTCTGTTTCATGGTCAGAGTAAAATAACTTTGCTGTGTATAGCCAGTGGGTGAGACATCTTCAGTGATAGCAATGAGAAGACAATGGAAATCTTTTTGAAGTAAAATGGTTGTAAAGGGTGGAAAAAATATTCAGCACATCCTTAAGACTGTCATGTGTTTTCTGGATGCTACAGATCCCCAATGTTTATAGCAGCACTTTCAACAATAGCCAAATTATGGAAAGAGCCTAAATGTCCATCAACTGATGAATGGATAAAGAAATTGTGGTTTATATACACAATGGAGTACTACGTGGTAATGAGAAAGAATGAAATATGGCCCTTTGTAGCAACGTGGATGGAACTGTAGAGTGTTATGCTAAGGGAAATAAGTCAGGCAGAGAAAGACAGCTACCATATGTTTTCACTCTTATGTGGATCCTGAGAAACTTAACAGAAGGCCATGGGGGAGGGGAGGGGAAAAAAAGAGAGGGAGGGAGGCAAACCATAAGAGATTCTTAAAGACTGAGAATAAACTGAGGGTTGATGGGGGGTGGGAGGGAGGGGAAAGTGTGTGATGGGCATTGAGGAGGGCACCTGTTGGGAGGAGCACTGGGTTTTGTATGCAAACCAATTTGACAATAAATTTCATATTTAAAAAAAAAAAAAAGAATAAAGTGAAAAAAGAAACCAAAAAAAACAAACAAACAAACAAATTCAAAGTTGACCATTATTGCTTAAAGAGCTGAAGAAGAGCCTGAGGAAACAGAATGCCTCCACCCACCACCTGTCTCACCTCTGATCCAGGATCTTGCTCCTCTCCTGGCTCACTGCCCTGTATAAATCCACCTTCCTTCTGAAGGCAATCTCAGCTGGTGTCCAGCCCATCCCTCCTCTCTCTAGCCCTGGCAACTTCTAGCTAGTCATACCTTTCATCCATGAGGTTTTGTTTTCTTTTCCTTCTTAATTAGCACACTTGGAGGTTTATATGTTTTATTAGTCTTTACAAACAACAGGACATTTGGTTTAGTTGGTCATCTTTTTTTCATTTTTATTTCACCTGAAAATTTTCTTGCTAAAATTAACACTGGTCAATGTTAATGACGTGTAGCCAATGACGTGTAGCCAATCCAGTGATTTCTTTTCATTCCTTATTTAACTTAACCTATCCAAAACGTTTAATATGACTGCCTGTTCCCATATTTGTTAACTTTTTAATTGAAGTATAACATACATACTACAATATGCACAGATTCAGGTGTACAGCTTGATAATTTTTTTTTAAGTTAGCATGTGAACATACCCACATAGCCACTCCCCAGAGCAATATACAGATACAATTGCTTCCTAATTGTTGAGGTGCAGTGTTCTTCAGAAAGCTCTGGTCAACCTCTGCTAAGACATTTCCAGCCAGAATCTGCCTCTTCCTTCAATCCTGCAGACATTTGCATAAAGATCTGGAGGACCAATCACTACAGAAAAGCTTAGACAAGTCAACTTCAATAACTACATCAAAGGGTATGTGAGGATTTTTAATTCCTATTTAAAGAGTGGGAAATACATAATTCAGATCAAAGTTGTCTTAACAGTAAAAGCAGCAATGCATAACTCATTTGAATGGAGCCTTTGTGTTTATGATAACCCTATGCTTCCCCTCTACAATGAAATAAACATGCTCCCCATCAGTCCTACTGCTCAGTTTCTTTTCTCATAACCTCCCTTTTGACCCTGAAAACTGTCTCTCCATTATTCCAAAGTTGGACTTACTCCTTTCTTAGCTGTGAAGCAAAGTAACCATGTGTTCCCTGTTCCCTCTTTCTCCCCCCATCCTCTCATCATTTCTAGGAGGTGATCTTCATATCAGTACTACCCACCAGACCTGACCAGCCCTTTATAGTGTGATGGAGGACTTCTCTCCTCCTTTCTAGGGTGACCTTGGCCTTAAGACTCCATTAGCCCAACACCCGGTCCCCAGGTCAATTACCCACATTCCTGTTGCATTCACTATTCAGTGTCCTCTGATGTGTCCACATTTCTTTCACTCCAAATAAGGGGGATTTATTCAGTACTCTTCAGGAGGAGCAGGAAGAACAACACAAAATCAAAGATAAACAACAAAGTCATGGTGAGTAGTGTCACTTTTAAAGACCTCCCATTGGAGTCCTCTTTCCCCTTAAGATTGTACCATCCTGCTTTTTCCCTGGACACCCCAGCTTCCCTTGGCCTCTGCCAAGAGCCAAACACTGCAACTCCTCCAGAGACTGATTTTTCTCTATGTTCTAGCCTCTGGGGCTTTCCAGATTAGGAAAGGAAGGAAGGAAGATGCTTAGTGTACAAAGAGTCTTTGTTTCTTCAAGTGCTCTGAAGATACCTAAGAGAATATAGGGTGAACCCTGAAAAGAAAACAGAAGCCCAAGATTAGATTTTGAAATCCTGCTTTGTGCCAAGTGCCCTGTTAAGAACTTTATGAAGATGATCCCATTCCATTTTCACAGTCCTCTAAAGCAGCTGCTATTATTACATCTACATTTTATAGATGAAGTGCCTAGAAGTTCACAGAGCTTGTAAGCCAGAGAGTCAGGATTCAAATTCAAGCAGTCATAATTCATTTTACTTTGTGGTAGAATTCTTCACACTGATAATATACTTAATCTCTCAAAGTCCACTTCACGTTCCTCAGTTCTGCCTGGAGACTCATGGTGGGTTTCACTGGTTAAATATATCTCATGTCACTGTATTATAGTCTTTTTTGAACAGAGAAAGGAAAGAGTGTAAAAGAGACCAAGGAAGATAAACTTTTCACACTGCAAGAAAGAGCATGGACCTCAGCACAAAAATAGGAGAAGACAAAATATTCTCTAAACAGAGAATAAACCAGAGAAGATAGAGTGCAGGATACTTGAAAGAGAATGAAAATAAATGGGGCTAGAGGGGTGAATGGGCCATGTTTTAAAGGTCATGACTTCTTCCTAAGCATCATCATGGGGCGGGAATGGGAAAGAAGAAAGAAAAAGAAAGAAGCCAAAAAGAGGAGAAAGAAAGAAAGAGAAGCCAATAGGCGCAAGTTATAATTTCTTTTTTATAATGGCAAAAGATACATGGGAATATGAAAAATAAGGAGACAATACTGCATGCTCCCAGCTCCCCAGTTCCTCAGCAGAGACCAAGTTATCAGTGCTATGAATGGTGAGAGGCCTTCCATTGCCTTTGAGGGGAGGAGGGGTGCTTCATGCCTTCCTCAGCCTGACCCAGCACACTACTAATGATGACACGGGGTGGTTTAGGTCCACTTTACTGGGTTTAGCATCTATTAGAAGGTCCACTCTTCAAGCCTGCAAGAGAATTGTCCCCAAAACTGCTGTACTTAAAAGTTTAAACTCAAATCTGTGGGTCCTTGTGGCCTACAGGATAATTCAGAGCACAGGCCAGAATGTAAACCTAGACAGCAATGTGGAATATAGGAAGGAAAGTGGGCAGTGAAATGCAGGAGGCAAAAGGGATACTAATGCAAATAGCCCCAGCATGAGGTGAGGCAGCAATGGGGACAGATGGACTGCTTTCCCCTAGGGTTCACCCTGGCTCCCACTGAGGCATCATTGGCAATAGTGGATCCTCACAAGTAGTGAGGCCTTAGCTCAGCACACCCAGCCCCAAGGCAGAGGAGTTCCAAGAGAGAAGAAGTATTCCCCTCAGGGCAAAGACCCAAGATAACAGAACAATGACATAGAAAAGGTATTTTATGGAGAAGCAAGAGCTTCCAGAATCTTTGGTTCTCCCACTTTCAGAATGTCATAGCCTACAGAACATGGAAAAATACCTCAGATTACATGAAAATAGTTATTTTACAAAGCTGCCATGTGTAGCCTGAAAAGAAAGAAGACCAAGCAGAAGAATTGGTGTGGTAGAAGAATTCTGCATTGCTGTTATTTTAATTAGAATTTTATATCAGTACTTACAAGGAAGTTAGTCTCTAGTTTTCCTTTTTTGCACAATCTTTATCAGGTACAGCCATCAATGTAATACTTACCTTGTAAGGAAAGATATGAATGTTTTCTTTCTCTGTAATTTCTCTCTCTCTCCCCCCCCTCTCTCTCTCCCTCCCTCTCCCCCCCCTCTCTCTCCCTCCCTCTCTCTCCCTCTCTCTCCCTCTCTCTCTCTCTCTCTCTCTCCCTGTTAAGTTTCCTATAAAATCATCTGAATCTAGTGGGTTTTTGTGGGTTTTGGGAATGAGATAGTGCAGGGACTGTACTTGGGTGCCCTCAACTGTAACTGCCAAATCCAGTGTTCCTGGACAGCTGAAACTTTATGTCATAGATCTTCTAGGACAGCTAAAACTATGCCCTTGAGTAGCGTATCTTGCAGGAATGTGGGGGCAGGATGCTCTGGAAAGGAGGGACTGTACTACAAAAGACTGCGACAGACCTGACCAAAACAGTCTGCACCAAGATGGACCTCAGTGCTAGGTCCAAGGACCCAGAAGGGGAGGTCCCACAGAACCAGCCAAGAGAATCCTTGGTCACACAAAGGATAGAAATCAAGCACAAACCAGGAGGAAGTGAGAGCAGACTTTACTGAAGAGAGAGTTAGACACAGAGCACCTGGGAGACTCAAAAAGGAAAAGGAAGAGAGTCTCATCTTTGCTAGGGGTTTGGTGTTTTTGTTGCGGACAGTAGTCTCGTGTACCTGTCCTCTCAGACAGGTACTAACCAGGTCTAACCAGAACAAGGACAAAGGTCCAGGTGTCCTTCATAAGTCACTTATTCCTTGGAACCAGAGGGTCGAGACATCCTGATGTCTGGTGCCGGTGGCCTGGAATATGCATATGATGGCTTTGTCCAGTCATTCTCTCACAGTCATTCCTTAGATGTTACCTATTGTGTTGGAAGGTGTCAAAGAAATCATGAACTCTTTGTCCCTTACAAGGAGGACATACATGACTTGTATGTGTAAAGTAGGGTGCAAATCCTAGCAAGAATAGAAGCAAGAAAAGGAGTAAAAAGCAGATTTTTATGGAGTCCTTTGGTTTCCCTATCTCAGCTAGTTTATTCTTCTGTATTTATTGTATCAAATTGTAGCAGGATGCTTGCACAGAGTCATGACACCGAGGCTTTTCTTCCCAGGAAGCAACTTTATTCCCGCCAGCACTGTTCAGTTGGGTTAATACCCTGAGAACTGAGCCTTGAACATCCGAACATCCCGTGGCATAGTTTTTTTATATACATTTTCTATTTCTTTGTCTCCCATATATGGTAACACACACAAACATGTAGTCTGATTAAGTAGTCTCAGTTTACAAGGTCATGAGGGATATTGTCCCATAGGCGCATAGCCAGGTTACCTTGAAGTTTTTTTGTTTTTGTTTTTGTTTTTCTTTTCTCTCTCTCTCTTTTTTTTTCTCTCCTTAGGGAGGGGACACCACCACAAAATAACCAGGTTTTTATTTATTAGTTATGTTTTTAAGTTATGTACATTTTTTTACTTATTCACTAATATTTATTCTTTTAGCTTTATTTTAGCTTCATTTGTTCTAAGCTTGTAAATTTAGGACTTGTATTATTTTTTGTTTTATTGAAATTAAGGTTTTTTTCTCTGACTTCTGCTTTTATTTTATTACATATATTCCGATGTGAAGTATTTTCAGTATGTACCATTGTTTGAAATTCTACATTTGATTAGTTCTTTTGTACCCAGAATTGTTCCATGAAGAGTTTTAATTTTCCAGGTAGAAGAGTATAAAGTCTCTTATAAATAACTAGCCTTCTTATGCTGTACTCTAAGAAATTTTTATTATTTCTGCTTTATGGAACTTATTGTTTTTTATTATGTAATAAGTGGTCACTTTTTAGGCATATGTCAGGTGTAACTGAGAATGTGTATTCTCTGTTATCAGAGTATACATTATTAGTCATGTTGTTTAGGTTAATACAGCTTTACTAATTTGTTGTCTGCTTGACTTTTCTTGGGCTGAGAATTGCTGTGTCATTGCCTTCTACTATCAACCTGCTTCTATTTATGTGTCTCCTATAGTTTCTGCTGTATAAAGGGGGTTGCTGTGTCATCATTTGGTGTATAGACATTTATAACAGATCTTTATTATGAATTAAGGTCATTAGAATTATAAAGTATCTTTCTTTGTATTGCTTAATGATATCTTAGCCTTAAATATACATGGTCTGATATCAGGAACACAGCTGCTACTTATATGCACGATAAACCTTTTCTATTTCCTTACTTTAACCTATCTGAATCACTTTGTTTTACAGTTGGATATTGCATTCTGAGCTAGTGTGAAAATCCTTTTCTTTACTTGATGAGTTGGACTAATTTATATTTAATGATACTATGATTTATTTTATTCCAACTCTATCATGTTACTTCATGTTGTATTTACTACATTGCTCTGTGTGTTCTATTTTCTTTCCTCTATTTTTGTATTTCTTTTAGCATTAGGGTGGTTTGTGTTATTCTACTTGATATCTTTATATTAATAACTTTTATAATAAACATTCGTTCCCCCTTTCTCTTTAAATACTCTCCATGCCCAGCATGGAGTCCAACACAGGGTTTGAACTTATAACCCTGAGGTCAAGACCTAAGCTGAGATCAATCCAGAGTTGGATGCTTAACCAAATGAGCCACCCAGGTGTCCCTCATTCCCCATTTTTTACTTTAGGCCTTTACTATTTTGCCTGTCAGCTTTAAATGATAATCGTTTTGTCCCTACCTATTACCTAGAGGATAATCAGTGAAGTAAACTTTTACTTTCTCTTTTTTCTCGCTTCACTTCTCATTCTTATTTGCACTCTTCCCATTTTGCCAGAACACATAACATTTGGTTGGCATTCTTCTACCCTTGCTCTACATTTTTAAAGTCTTGGATAACAAATAACCATATTCATCCCCCACCATCGGTTCTTTTGCCAAAGTTTTCCCAGCCATCTTCTGGTTGGATCAAACTTGTTCTATACTAACATTCCCTGAGAAAGGAGTGTGGCTAACATATTCTCTGTCTGTAATGTTTAACATTATTTTTCTATATTATTAATATTGAAAGACAGCTTAGTTGTTTGTAAAATCTTGGTTCACACTTTCTTTCCCTGAGGTTTTAAAAAAAAAATGTTTCCCTAATATTACTGATTTTGTATATTGCTATCCGGAGGTATAATTCAAAACTGATTTTATTTTCCTTATAAGTGACTTGTATTTTTTTCTCCTGAATATCAAAAGCACTTTTTTCTTTATTTTTAATGTTTGATGTACTCACCAAAATTAGTCTCAAAAGTTGACAATTTCAGGAGCGCCTGGGTGGCTCAGTGGGTTGAGCGTCCAACTCTCGATTTCAGGTCATGAACTCATGGTTCGTGAGTTTGAGCCCCACACCAGACTCTACACTGACAATGTGGAGCCTGCTTGGGATTCTCTCTCCCTTTCTCTCTGACTCTCCCCCGCTTCAAAATAAATAAATAAACTTTAAAAAATAGTTATAGGTATAGAGTCCTCTTAAAAATGCATGTTAAGGTCACCTCTAATTTCCATCAGTTTTAAATCTTCTTCAGGAAGATGATATGGTTTTTTTCTGTTTTCCTATGTATCTGTTACTTTCTCTTTGATCCCCTTCATCTCTTTATTTTGTTTACCCACCTAGGTGTTTCCAATTCTATCTTCTCTTGCCCCTAACGAAATTTTAAGTTGAATGCCTTCTCTCTTAAGGAAATTCTAATTTAGTTTGCATTTCTAGGCAAACTATTCGTCTATTTTTTAATTCCCTTCTTGAGTCTGGTCAAATTTTCTTTTATATCTTCCTGATTATTGTCCTTTTCTCTTCCAAGGTTTTAAGTTTCTTATGTGAGGATTTTCTTTTCAGTATCTGCAAATGCATAAGACATATTCATTTGTGTTGTTACTGTTTTCCTCTGCTTCACAATTTCTCCTTTGTTTATTTGTTTTGATGGGAGAAGGTGGAGAATTTTCAAAGGCTGAAATATTTTAATTCCAGTTCTTTCTTTTCTTGTTATAATACCCGAATATAGATGATGTCTGTCATTTTCTTTGCATTTGAAAGCATCTGTTTTCCTGAACCAGCAATAACAAATCTGCATAAGCTTTTTCAGGAAATTTTGATGGCTTGCTACATTTCTTCATTCATGAGTACCCTCTTGATATAATGGAAAACAGTTTTTTAAATTATTAGTATGGATAGCATTTTTATCTGAGGGAGGGAGAGGAAAGCTGTTGGTGTTTTTTTACTTTATTATTCTCTTTAGTTTCTCTAGGACTCTTAATTTCCACTGCTTGCTTCCATTTGGCTTCCATCACTAACCCATGTAGTGGCAAACAGGTATAGCAGAGATTACCCACCTCCCCTTGTAACTGTCTGTGGTTGTGTTTCCTCCCCTGACTGCTGATGTGTTGTACTTACTGTGTAGTGTATGTGTGATGATCTGTGAAGCATGCAAAGTCAGAGCTGTGTGTAAGTGCCCCGACCTAAAGGAGCTGCAATTGTAAGCATTCACAGCTTGTTGTTAGCTTAACCAGTGAGTGAATTGGGCTTTGTGTACAGATGGTTCTCATTTAATTTTTAACATCATGAATATTGTGACCATGTTTTCTCAGAGTAGAGATAATGAAAATGAGAATGATCACATTACCAATAGCAGCATGACTCAGACATTACTAAAAAAGAGGCTATATGACTGGGTTATTTTAATGACAAATGGAGGGATATGTACAACTGAATTAGGGAGGTCCCAAGCAGAACATACCATGCAATTCACAAAGAATACTTTAGAGTTAGGCATGGTGGAGAATGGTATATAGAGGCACTGTCTGAAAAGTCCAGGGTGAAACAGATGAGTACTTCCAAATGAACCAAAAGTGTTTTTCATCCCTCAAGAAGGCACTAATGCTCAGCTGACAATAGTGGCCCCTGAAGTAGCTTGAGCATATCACACAAATGAGTATGATTTATCACAGCATTCCCTTGATTGTTCTATGAATCTGTAAAGTTACATTTCCTGACTCAAAGGTCAAGTAAAAATATCCCATGGACAAACAACAGGGGAAATTTTTATAACAAATGCTTTGGCCCCTTACCCCTGATTCTGTCAGATCTTACCAATGATCGCGCTTTTCACAATATGTCAGGAGACACACTGAATCATTCAACAACCCAAAATAAAATATTCCCCTTAGCTTTTAGGTACTTTGATTTGAAAAAAGAAAAAAAAGGAGTATCATATAGTCTTACTTATCTCTATGAAGATCTTAAACCACAGAAAACATAATACAAAAGATTGTTGATATTTGTCTGAATACAAAGACTAGGATCTCAAATTATCAAATATCTACCTGTCTATCTATCTTTCTATCCATCTGTCTATCTCTGATGCGCATGGAAGGGCTTCCATTTCTAACCATAACCAAGCTCCTCAAGAATTGATTTCCAGACTATTTCACCTACTCCTCTCCACCTGCCAGGTAGTCAGTTGACACAATCTCTCTGTGAGTTTTTGGAAAGTAAAGCCTAACAAACCTGCCATTTAAACAAAAGTATTTATTACCTCTTAACCAGATCATCTAACTTCTTTATATGCATTTCCTCATTTGTAAGTTGGAGATTAGTTGTCATACATTATTTACTATGTTGGTTTAACAAATAAATGAGATATTACTACATGTGAAGTTTACCACATTGCCTGGCACAAGACACTTAATCAATATTTATCATCATGATCATTAGTCAAAACGATACTTGTTACAAGTGGACTAATCTGTGCAGTTGTTGAAGATAAGATTTCAGCTGTACTTAGGAAATGATTAGGATCTATTAAACTCTTACTACTCAAAGTATGATCTTCAGACCAGTAGTGTATCACCTGGGAGCTTGTTAAAAATGCAAAATTTTTTCTTTCACTTCAGACTGATTTAATCAGTCTGCATTTTAACAAGACCTCCCAGGTGATTTGCATGCATATTAACATTTGAGAAGCCTAGTATGGACCACTCCTTTTTGAAAATCACAAGGTGGGAGGTGCCTGGGTGACTCAGTCAGTTAAGCATCCAAATTTGACTCAGGGCCTGATATCATGGTTCCAGAATTTGAGCCCCGCATCAGCTCAGAGTCTGGAGCTCTGCTTCAGATTCTGTGTCTCCCTCTCTCTGTCCACCCTTCCCCCACTCACACTCTGTCTGTCTCTCTCTCTCTCTCAAAAATAAATAAAGTGTAAAAAAAAATTTTTTTTAATCACATCAGGGGTATGGCATTGGGCCCCAGAATGCAGCCAAGAAGGAGAATTTAGAGGCTGATGTTAATTAGAGGCTTAGCTAATAAGGTGACATACGGGTCTGTTCAGTAACTAAAGACTCCAACCTGTTTGGATCAGTTCTCCTTTTTTTTTTTTTTTTTTTTATTCATTTCAATAATTTTTTCAATTATAATTAACATGTAGTTGTTAGGTTAGTTTCAGCTGTACAATATAATGATTAAACAATTCTGTACATTTCTCAGTGTTCATCAAGACAGGTGCAGTCTTGGGGCACAGGGCTCGCTCAGTCAGTAGAGCATGTGATTCTTGATCTTGGGGTTGTGAGTTCAAGCCCCACACTGGGTGTAGAGTTTACTTTAAAAAGAAAAATAAATAAAAATGTACTCCTAATCCCCTTTATCTATTTCACCCATTCGCCCCCACCCACCTCCCCTCTGGCAACTATCAGTTCTCTGTGTTTAAGAGTCATATTTTTTATATGTCACCAGAAACTAATATAATACTGTATATTAATCATACTTGAATAAAAAATTTTTAAAAATGGCTAAAATCAAAAACACAAGAAATAACAAGGGTTGGCAAGGATATATGGAATAAAAGACACCCTCGTGCACTGTTGGTGGGAATGCAAACTGGTGCAGCCACTGTGGAAAACACTATGGAGGTTCCTCAAAATATTAAAAAATAGAATCGCCATATGATCCAGTAATTGCACTACTGGATATTTACCTAAAGAAGATGAAAACACTAATTTGAAAATATATATGAACCCCTATGTTTATTGCACCATTACTTACAATAGCCAAACTATGGAAGCAGCCCAAGTGTCCATCAGTAGATGAATGGATAAAGATGTGGTATCTATACAATGGAATATTACTCTATAGTCTTTTTATAAATGGAAATATGACACTTACCTCGCCTAGGACACACATTGGACAAGAAAGTAGAACATGAAAGGAAGAGATGGTTTAGTCAATAAATGGATGGATTTTAGGCAGTAGTTGGAAATCTCCACTGCCTGCAGGCATTGAAACCTCAGAAGTTAGGTTGGAGGAACTAGGGAATTTTGTCTATGGTTCACTAGGCCAGAGCTTTATCTGGACATGCAGTCTAGGCATTAGGGCAGGTGTTGGGTGCATGTGTGCAGGGGCATTTGTGTGTGCATATGTGTATACAGGCATGTAAGTATTTGATACACAATTCCATCTCAATCACACCCTTTTTGCTTGAGATACTATACATCATGACCCTGCTTTATCTTCCAAGAATTTCATTCTGTGCCATGAGGAACCAGCCACAATACCACCTAATGAAGAGCCTATAAGATGTACGTTGCTTCTTCACAAAAGTGTCTCTTTGTATAGAACATGAAACAGAATTTTCCAAACAGCAGAATAATTCTCCTTAGAGTTGGATCAGTTTAATAAGCCTCTTGAGGTTCAAGTTCAGATAGAGACATCAATTACTGAAGTCTTTGGCTCCTGCTATGAAAATCTATTACTTCCAACTCCCTACATGTACTTCCCTAAGGTTTCCACTGCTATAAAATTAACCAATAAATACAAAAGAAATTTAGCAAGTATTTAATTTTCTTTTCCAAATTTATGTGTTTCTCATATTTTAGTTCTAATAGTTATATCTCATTTATTTTTGTTTTGTATCTGAAAAGTAACAAAGTTGAGGTGAATGTATTTTTGTTATAACATCTGTTTACATTGTATCTCTGGGATTTTTCTTTGCTGTTAATATTAATTATCTTTAAAAATATGTTCACTTTTAGCATACCTATTTATTTCTTTTTTTTTAGTATATTCATTTATTTTGAGAGAGAGAGAGAGAGAGAGAGACAGTGCAAGTGGGGGAGGGACAGAGGGAGAGAGAGAGAGAGAGAGAGAGAGAGAGAGAGAGAGAGAGAAAGGAGGGAGAGAGAATCCTAAGCAGGCTCCGCATTGTCACTGCAGAGCCCCATGCAGGGCTCAAACTCACGAACTATGAGATCATGACCTGAGCTGAGATCAAGAGTCAGACACTTAACCGACTGAGCCACCCAGGTGTCCCTATTTCATGATTTCTTAACCAAGAAGAAATACTATAATAATGGGAGAGTCCATTCTCCAATCAGGAAAAGTTTGAGGGTTTATTTCCTTACCCACCCCAAGTCCCCTCAGAAGACTAATCAGTTATGAACACTCCCTAGTTGTAGACTGCAGAGCACCACATAGATGCCCCTTCAAGGGAAGCATTCATTTACTCAGGAGCTGGGAGTGCTGGCCACTGAGGGTTCCCAGCTGCATTCCTTTCCAGGAATTACCTTCAGCCAAAGGATGCTGCACTATCCTAAATTATCACCTTCCTAATGCAGCGACTGCATCCAATGTCTCCTTGATTCAGGGTACACGGGATTTTCCCCCTTGCCCAATTCAGGAAAAGTGTACAGGGTCATCTTCTCTCCAGAGTTCCTCATGGGATCAGTGAGGACTTGTAATTCACCTTGTCACTCTGCACAATTCACACCTGTTCAAATGTTAGTCCTGAGCGTATTGCATGATACACTATCTGCATGAAAACTCTCAGAGTCCAAGACAGTTGACAGCAGGAACAGCCACAGAAAGCAGACTTGACTGTGACTGCAAGCTGGCAGGCAGAAAATGAGGTCCCACAAGACTGCCCTGTAAGCTGCCCTGGGCACAGTTTGAGTAGGAGAGCTCTTATTGTGTGGAACCACATGCTTCCCTTTTCTTCTTCTTTTGCTATGTTGAAAGGTACTTTTTCTAAGAGTAGGAAAAGTTAATTAAAAGTTAACTAATGTTGGTTTTATGTCTTTATTCTGAGTTGGTTCTAGGTCTGATAATGGATTTTAGGATTTAAGCAGGAAGGTATGGTAGGCAGCCTTTAAAATGGGCCCCAGTGATCCCTACTGCCTGGTATTCATGCTCTTGTGTAATTACTTCCCCTTGAGGGTGGGAAGGACTAGTGACCTATTTCTAACAAATAGAATGTGCCAAAAGCATTGAACTGTCTCTTTCAATATGAGGTCACTGAAAGACTGTGATTTCCATCTTTCTGACCCTCTCACTTTCTCCCTCTCAGACCTCTCTCTTTTGGGAATCAGGACAAACTTCCTTGTTGTGAGAAGCTCTATGGAGATGCCCCTGTGGCAAGAAGGGTCATGTTGCAAGCAGCCAGAATACCTGAGGCTGAGCCACACAAGTGAGCCTAGAAATGGATCATCCCTTAGTTGAGCCTTGAGATGACTAAGGCCTGAATGACACCGTGACTGCAGAGGCATCCAACTCGACCATGCCCAGAGTTCTGACCACAGAGACTGTGACATGATAAGTGTTAGTTTTAAGCTACTAAACCTAATTTTTTCAATGTTTTATTTATTTTTGAGAGAGCACAAGCAGGGGATGAGCAGAGAGAAAGGGACAGAGGATCCGAAGCAGGTTCTGCACTGACAGCATCAAGCCCGATGTGGAGCTTGAACTCACAACCCATGAGATCATGACCTGAGCTGAAGCAGGACACTTAACTGACTGAGCCACCCAGATGCCCCTAAACCAAAATTTTTAAAGCTTTATTGAGCTATAATTGACATTTAAAATTTTGTACATATTTAATGTATACATTTTATTGAGCTTCGACGTGTACAAACACCTGTGATACCATCCTCACCATCAAGATGCTAAACATATCCGTCACCCCCCTGTATTGTTTGTGTGTATGTGTGTGTGAGAACACCTAAAATGAGGACTGTTCTCTTAACATATTTTAAAGTGCAGTATACCTTGTTGTTAGCTATAAGTACTACATTGTACAGCAGGTTTCTAGAACTTTTTCATCACGCATAACTGAAACTTTGTATCCATTCAGCACCAGTTCTCTATTTCTCCTCCCTCCAGCCCTTGGCAACTACCATTCTATGATCTGCTCCTATGAGTTTGCCTATTTTAGATACCTCATATAAGTGGAATCATGCAGTATTTATCCTTCTGTGCCTCTCTTATTTCAGTTAGCATAATGTCCTCTAAGTTGATCCATGTTATCACAAATGGTTGTATTTCCTTTTTAAGGCTGAAATTTTCCATAATATGTATATACCATATTTGCTTCATCCATTCCTCTGTTGACAGACATTTGTGTTGTTTCCATATCTTTACTATGGTGAGTCGTGCTGCAGTGGACATAATGGTGTTGAGATCTCTTGAAGATCCTGATTTTGATTCAGAATAAACCTTACATTTAAATGGGGTGATTTGTTATACAGCCATAAGTAACTAATACAGAGGGTTGACACTTCTTACAGTATATTATTCCCTGACCCAATTAACATGAGCCTTTCCAAATCAGGTGCTTAGAGCCCCAGAATCTAGTGATGAATCGCATGTTTGGAACCATATATAAAGTACATGGCTTCAGGGATAGGGTAACAGTGGATAACTGGGTACCAGATTTCCTCACAAGCTGACTTCAGTGACATCTGTCTCTAAAGATAGTGTCATTAATTCTCAAACAAGCATGAAAACAAAGTTGCCTGGGTAGTAGGACAATTTTTTCAAATCTATGAAAAATTTTAAATATGCATAAACATTGAAATAGTACAATGAATATCTGTAAACCCACCACCTAGATTAAATAATTATTAACCATATTTGTCTTAAATGCACACAAGGATATATGTATGAGTGTGTATATGTGTGTATATATGTGTGTGTATATGTATTTATATATCAACTTATATATGTGTGTATTTCTATATGTATATATATATACAAATTATATATTTATATATAAATACATATATGTGTGTATAAATAAGTTTATATATACACACATATACACACATATATAAGTTTATATATAAATGCATATACACACATATATACATATATATAACCATATCTTACAAATACACCTGATATACATATGATGACACTTTACCTCTAAATACTCCAACATGAATCTCCTAAGCATAAGGACATTCTTCTGTATAACCATAGTACTCACTTCATACTCAAATTTCTCCCAATTGCTCTAGGATTTCTAGTACAGCTGTTTTGTGGTACTGGAGCTGGATATAATGGGACATGGGTAGATATGCATGTTGCAAGGAATACAATGTATATCAGACTTTGTTTACACCATATGGGGTCCTCTCATCTTTATCTGTGTCCTGGAACTCTGTCCATTTGTTTCATTCCAGCTGCTGCTATAGCAACCTCTGTGTAGAGCCTGATCGAGGTCATGTGGGCACTATCAGATAGCCCTTCACCTCATGCCCCAAATTCCTATCTCTCACTTCCCACCTCTAGTTTCCTCGTTGACAAGGAGTCTTACGATCATTGGTGTATCCATCTATACAGGAAGGTATTGTGTCTTTCTAGTTTTAGCCTTTCCTCACAAGGAAATTCCTTGCATGTAGTGACAGTTAAATATTTGTTAAGTAAGTTCAAGAAATATTAATTTTGTGTTAATTCTATTAGTGTAATTGAAAGGAAATAGTCTTTCAAGAATGAAAGAAACTGGAGGTAGAAATATTATTTGAAGATTCATGGGCACTAATTCTGCTTTCTAGACCTGAAGTGTTGCCTGGTTAACATGGCATTTGGTTCGAGAAGGATATGATGCCTGAAACATTCCTTTAAAGGACCCACATAAAATTAGTGTTAGTTACTACTTTTTTTTACGTTTATTTATTTATTTTGAGAGAGAGAGAGAATGTGTGCATGTGGGCAGGGAGGGGAAGGGCAGAGAGAAAGAGGGAGAGAATCCCAAGCAAGTCCCATGGCCAACACAGAGTCTGATGCAGGGTCCAATACCAGGAACCGTGAGATCATGACCTGAGCCAAAATCAAGAGACAAACACCCAACCAATGAGCCACTTAGGCACCCCAGTGTTTGTTACTTTTTAAACTTTTCTTGAGTGGTGATATAATTCCCCAATGTAAAAGGGCAGACACAACAAGGTTTGAGCTTCCAGAAAAGGGAGATTCTAAGTGTTTCTAGGAGTGTCTGTAGCAGTTGTGACCCTCCCCCCAGTAGGAACCCCTCTGAAATATGATGCATCTACCTCTTCTCTGGGTGGACGTCTAACCTCTGATAAGTTTCTGCATCCTAGATAGAATAGGTCATGGATTTAAAATAACCTTATATGGGGTGCCTGGGTGGCTCAATCAGTTAAGTGTCCGACTTCAGCTCAGGTCATGATCTCACTGTCCGTGAGTTCGAGCCCTGCGTAGGGCTCTGTGCTGATAGCTCAGAGCGTGGAGTCTGCTTCAGATTCTGTATCTCTCTCTCTCTCTGCCCCTCCCCTGCTCATGCTCTGTCTCTCTCTGTCTCAAAAATAAATTAAAAATTTTTTTAAATTAAAAAAAAATAACCTCTCTCACATGTGAGATCTCTTTTTTCTAATCTTCAACCTGCCAGGAATGCTTTGAAAAATGAATTGCATTATTAAGTTAAAAATGAATTGCATTATTAACTTAATGTTAACCTAATTTTTTTTGTGTACTTTGGGGTTAGAATCTCTTGGTTATTTTTACATTATCATTATCATTATAATGCACATTTTACTGATTTTTAAAATATTTTTGTGCCTTTAGCCATAAGTGAATGGTGTATAATTGTTTGTTTCCTTTCTACGTTATTAGTACCCTTACTTGGCTGCAGAATGATGTTACCCCCAAAAAATGAATTCTGAAGCTTCCTATACTTACATTGTGCAATATGCTCCTCATTCAGGTTTCCATCAAGGTTATTCTAAAGCAGTACCTTTTCTCTATACCTACTAGAGCTTTTGATGCATAGGAGATACTTGAGTACCCACTTATCATTTGTTGATTTAATAATTTATTGACCCAGCAATTCTGCAATGCTGCTGAGTTGCTTGCCTGCTCCTTTTCTGACTAGGAAGTTAGATAATCTTTTTAAAAAATGAAACAGTGCTAGTTGGTAAACCTTAGGATTAATATAGTTTGAAACCTTTACTGTGATACTGAAAGTGGAGGTGGTGCTTAGAGAAGGGCTTTTCTTGACACAAATATGTCTCAACCTAGAATAAATGTCCAAAACCTAGAATTGTGCTTCTGCTATGTGACACCCTCATTCCAGGATTTTCTAGACTCTGTGTGAATCCCATATAGCTCCCCTATAATTTCCAGTCAGCTCTAAATTATTCTGGCTCTTTTCTGTCACTCAATCATGTCACATTTCCAGTTAGCTGATTCTGTGTAGTGATGAACTTCTGATAAGTAGCATATACAATGATATAGTGCTCAGCAAGCAAGGTGTGTTCCTGAATCTGGGATTAGCCACTTATGAAATGTTTAATTTTGAGTGGGTGATTTAATATCTAAAAGCTTCAGTTCAACTATAAAAGGAGTATAAAAATAGCTACCTCTCAGGGATTAAATGAAATGGTAAATTGTAAAGCACTGAACACCTAGCCCTACCCATAATCAGTTCTCTAGAATTCAGTTGGATATATTGGCCTAAGGGAGATGAGGGAGGCCTGGACCAGAATTAAAGATTTGGTAATCACTTCCAGCTTGCATAGAGATGGTAACTGAATCCATGCATAATGAAGGCAGTGGTCAACAACCTTGACTGCACATGGAAATCACCCAGACAGACTTACAAAAGATACACTTGATGTTTAGGAAAGCAGCATGGCCCCCAGGATTCTGACTGAATTGGTACAAAGCAGTAGTTGTCCAGCTGCAGCATGCATTGGAACCACATGGAGGGCTTGTGAAACCACTTATGGTTGAGTGCTATCCCAAGAGTTTCTAATTCAGAATATTGAGAATTCACATTTCTTTTTTTTTAAAGTTTTTTTTTTTAATGTTTATTTATTTTTGAGACAGAGAGAGACAGAGCATGAACGGGGGAGGGTCACAGAGAGAAGGAGACACAGAATCTGAAACAGGCTCCAGGCTCTGAGCTGTCAGCACAGAGCCTGACGCGGGGCTCGAACCCATGAACCGTGAGATCATGACCTGAGCCGAAGCCGGACGCTTAACCGACTGAGCCACCCAGGCGCCCCGAGAATTCACATTTCTAACAGGTCTCAGGTGATGCTGCTGGTACAGCTGCTGGAGAGGAGACCATAAACTTATGAGTAGTCTCCAGGCAGCATGGGCACTCCTCTACTAAGGTGGTTTTGTCAGGGTAAGGGTGGTAATGGTACTTCTGCTGCTTGCTAGAGATTTCACCAGTTTTCCACAGGTTGGAGTTAAGGATGAGGATGTTTTGAGAAAAATTCTAAGACATGAAAAGTGGGTTTTGATATCAAGCGGAGACATCTGTTTGAGACCATGAAGTGACTGGTCACTAGTTACACATTCTTGTCTTGCCCAAACATGTTTCTGGAGAAAGAGCGTTAGGGCCACTGAGACCCAAAAAGAAGAACGTTGGCAGTGGTTTCTACTCACACATAAAGGAACATGACGTGGGTCTTCCTCTATAGTAATACGGAAAGAAAATTTAATGTTTTTCATGTGGAATGGTGTACTATTACTATTTACTGAGTTTATTTGCTGTTTTAAGATTCTAACCCATTTCTGTCAGTTGCAACTGTTTTTTCCTTGTGAATCCTGACAATAAATGTTGGAGAGTTAATTATCATACAGCTGTACACACTCAGGGGTCTCCCAATCAAAAATAAAAATCAGCACCTATCTTGGGCTGCTACTTTACTTATGGTTAAAAAGATTCAGGAAGCTTATTGGCTCTGGTTTGACCAATCACGTCCAGCCTCCAACACTGGCGAATCATGTTTTCTCACCTTCTATTTAAGTGAGCCTTCCGGAGTCCCCTAGGGTATTTATGCTGCTGACTAAAGTCAGGTTCGCCGAGCCTGAGTAGCAGGAGAGCATCCGGGATCTAGCAAAGTTAGTTTCTCGTTTCTGTCAGTGTCCGTTTCTCTCTGCTTTTCTGTTTGTCTCCTTTAAGAGATGGGGAATTTCTTGTTTGGCTGTGGGAAAGACAGACAAGAGAGTATAAGATACTTAGACTTAGTTCCCTTTATCTCACTAATCACAAAATGTCCCAAGAAGTTGAGACCTAGGCAGTAAATTCAGCTTTCTTTACTTTCTCTAACAGAAGAACAAAACTTAGTACTGGGTTGAGAGAGACGCTTTGGGCTGATCAAAACTGGAAACTACCTCTTAGTCCAGGTGGAGCTCATTCTTCCTATCCAGGCTTCCTTTACTTCCCTGTTGTGGGCTTGCTGGAAAATCTGGGACTAGTAAGAGCTCCCAAAGAACCCATCTAGCTGGAATGATACTAGCTAATGGCTGGGAGGTCTTTCTCAAATTTATTCTGCTGCTTTTAAGGGTATCTCTAACTCATAGACCTAGTATCTTTTACAATGCAAGGCTGAAGAAAGGACCTTCTCTGATTAGCTCAAGCCTTGGTTCTAACTTTGCTGTAATCTCTTCTTAAAGCTAATCTCCCCATCCTTGATAGGGTTACTAGCTATTTTCTTTCCTATTCTGAGTCAAAAAGAACACATCAGAAGGAAGCTCTGTATAACCTATTGTCCTTCTAATGCCTTCACTAGGCTTAATTCGTAGCTACTTTCTGCCTCTGAGCCATCCAAATACTTCAAGAAATGACTCCTAATGTTTAAAGAATTTTACAGGACACTTACTTTGCCTGAAGTCCATGTTTTACAAAGCCCTTCTTCAGGACCAAGGGCTGTTGAACATTCTTAATTCTTTCGACTCCTCTCAAACAGGTAGCTTGAACCTTAGAAACATTTTGGTGTTCATTTAGGTTCTGATTCAATTTGTGTTGCTGGAATTAGAAAGGTAGGCTGAGGGAATGGCTTTTACTGAGGAATAGTTCTCCTGTTCCTATTGTTCAACTGTCTTTCAAATTCATGACTTAGTGTCTACTTCGTCCTCATAAAGGCACATGGTCCTTTTGTGTTCTTCCTTGGCCCATAGTTGTTCCAGTCCTTGAGATTCTTTCTCAAGTGGTCTCTCTTCAAACTCTTCCTGCCCTTGGATTTTAGACTCAAGTTGTTCATAACAGTACTGTTAACACCAACATTCAGGTGTTTGTGGGATCCTAGACCCAAAAGAGTTCCCTTTTAAACTTCCTCATGTTGAACCTACAGATACTGTAAGAATCTCTACTTCAAAACCCCATTTTCTCATAGGGTTTTCTGCTTGGACATTTCTCTGCCTGAAGAGTCTCTACTTAACCTCCTAATATTTTTAAGCAACAAGATCCTGGAATGTATATGGGCTCTATAGGGGATGGGATTGTGATGCTGACCCTAGAAACTTTCCTCATTCCCTCATGCTCAGGCTACTTCTGTACTCCAGGAATGAGTCCTGATACCGGCAGAAGAAGCCATAAAATGCATTGAGAACCTACTGAGAAGTGAAACCTAAGTGCCTTTTCCAATAGTATTCTTTTGTCTATCCCTCAAAGGGGATTTAAAGTTTCTTCCCTCAAGTGTATGAGAAGTTAATTCTGTCTGAAGGGATGAGTTGTGTCCTTAATTCAGAAACTCACAGGTACTGTTCATCACTTACAAGACTGTCATCCCAGAAGAGTCTGATAGCCTCACCTGTGGCTGCCTTCCCTTGGAGAGCATCTCTTGATCCAATGTAAGATTAAAACTCTTCACATTTGTGGCTCGTAAAAGGGATATCTTAGGATCTGTTTCCAATTCTGTCAGGATCTTTAGATAAAGATGTCCTACAGCAAACCAACCACTCCCTACGCATGCCAATTAGTGTGGTGGAAAGTGGTAGCTCACCTCTTGTGGGGAAGGAAGGTGGTAAAAGCCTGGATCAAAGGTTGAAGGAGTTTGTAGCAGGGAAGGTGAGAGCCAGGAGAACGGAGACCTGGGTCGAGGAGAAAGTGCCCCTTGTAGTAGGGTACCATAGCTGTTGGTAGCCTCAAGGATTCCTCTGAGCAAACACAGAAGTGCTATGGGAGGAGTTGCTGCTCAACCTAACATGTATCTTAGCAGCTGGCACTCATGAACAAAACCTTAAAGCCCAGTGGAGATCTTGTTTCCTGTTTTGCTAACAGTTTTGCTTTGGTCTTATTCTAGGACTTTTGTCCTATAGGAACTGAAGGCTGACGATTCAGTGGTGGTTCACTAAATTTGTGTGCCTGAATGTCTTCAGCTGAAGACTACTCAGATCACCTGGGAGCTTTTTGTTTACAGTTCCTATCTGATGACTCCTCAGCTGGGTTCAACTTGGGATGTTTAAACCAGTCTTCTACTCATGCTGTTTGGCTTTGTTAAAGCAATCCAGGTCAGAGCAGGGAGAACAGTCACTCTTCAGAAAATAACATGCCATGGTGACTACATCTTCAGCTCTCAGTGCTGTTGTAACTGACAATCCCAAGCTCCCATCAAAGGCTTCTCCAGAGTTAGCATGTCCTGGATTGGTACCAAGATTTCACTTGAGCAGATAAGAAGCAGTCCCTTTTTGGAACAACAAAGCCCAGACTCCCTTCACATAGACCCTATACTAAAGGCCTTTCTGCAGTGGGATAACTGAATTTCCTGTGGTCCTTACTAAGGACTGCAGTGCACAGATCCTTGAGCCCATTATTATCCACCTTCAAATTGCTTGATTCCAGGCTATATTCAACAAGAATAGAAAAATTCATGATGTAAGCTATTACCTTTTCTCCTTCCTGTTCCTATAAGTGGACTTCTGATTGCTTGCCTTTACTCTAAGCTCTTTATAGAGTTGTGGCACCAACAGCCATAGTGTGGAGGTGGAAGTGTGGGTGTTGGGAGTATATAGTTAATACAAACGCAGTACATGTTCTTTTTTTTTTTTTTTTTTTTTTTTTTTTTTTTTTTCCTGCTGGCTGCTGTTACCTGTTGCTTGGTCATATTTGTAATCTCTCTTGCAACTTAATACACATTAATCACTCGATTGCCCATACAAGACATAAACATACATCCCTCTGACAGTCCTTTTATAAGCAGTCCCCTTCCTCACTAATGGCTGCCTAATGTTCAAAAGTTTCCTTATACTTGCCCACAAAGCTCATCTTCAGACTTGTCCAGATTCCTTTAGGACTTTGCATTTGGTTCCTGAAATTGGAACTTTGCTTAACTATATCTAGTGTTCTGAAGCTAAAAACTCTGGCATATTATGGGAATCCTATTCCTGCTTGCCTCTACTGTTAGATCAATATAAGGATTATCACTTAATCTCCATTTCCATGAAGACTGACATATGCACACACCCCCACTCAAGTGAGCAGCATTGGAAGAAATCCTGAATTCTCTC